>NC_084960.1:1927823-2202823 GCF_949316205.1 Platichthys flesus
GCACCAAAGACATTGAAGCTTCCTGAATCCGCCTCCTGATCCATATCCACAAGGTTCAAAAGGTCCTGACAGAAATCAATAAACATGTTTGATTAAATTGAGAAGTGTTTGATTCATTTATAATAATCGTCTCTGGCTCTAAGTTCCAGATCCTCCGTGGTCCTCTCATCAGTTTCCCTGGAGTACATACTGTTCCTCAGGAGCCCCGGGGCCACAGGGACAAACTGTGAGGAGACGAGGAAGTTGAACGCTCCAGGCCTCTGATCTGGAAGCAGGCGAAGGGCCGTAAATCTCCTTGTTGACTGAAGGGAGACTGTGCTGGTGTCTGCTGTGAAATCACAATGAAGGGAGTCTGTTCCCTGAAACTCAAAAAGAGAGATTCACCAGAGAGACAGTTTGAGGATGAATCAGGTCCTTCCACACCTTCCCCCTCCGTGCCTCTACCTGCCCCATGTGACCTGCTGGATTATAATTACATACATGAAGTGGAGCTGGAGGCTGAAGTGAGAGCGTCTCTCCTGTTGCCTCTGGTGCGGAGACGAGAGCTGCAGATTTAAAACTGAGGCGTTACACAAGCAGGAGCGGTGAGAGGCTCCATGACTTCTCCACTTCACACACAGGGTCTCATCTTCAGGTCTTCAACCCAGAGGAAGAGTCTGCTCCCTCCACGAGACCCAACAGCTCCTCTGGTGACATCATCATGTACACACTCATGAACATCACTCCCTCCTGCACTTTGTTTTTGAGGAGGAACACACGTCCAGCCTCCTCGTGCACAGGGAGGCACCGTAACCACAGCCTCGTGCACGACCATTTGGCAAAGCTCCCGGCCGTGGGGGGGGGGGGGGGGGATTATCCAAATGATCTGCAGTAAACATGCATCAGTGTAAAGACTCACTTCCTGTCTGACCTTTGACCGATTGCCCGACAGGAGCTGCAGTCTTCCTCGGCTGCGATGGATCAGTATTTACATATTTTGGTGTGGCTTCGTAAAATGAGTCAATGTTGGTCGACCTGAAAGAACCTTGTGTGTTTCTGGAAACATGTTTAAACAAACTTGAATTTTGTTAGAAAGATAACAAAGTTGTGACATTTCTTCTCTTTGGTATCATGCTCCAGGATGTTGTGCGTTGACGTGATTAACTGAACCTTTAAATATTAATCACGTCTGACGTACAGTATTATGTAATTCATGATGCACTCTACTCATGAAGAGCTGATGACCTGTTTGCTTCCTCGCAGCCCTCTGGTGGCTAATTCACTTTTCACTGTGTTCGCCTTGTGTCTGTGCCGGAGCTCTTGGAACGCTGCCCCTCTTTAATGCAGCCTCCACCTCAGAGAGCATCTGAGCAGATCGATATCGGCGAGCAGGGCTGAGAGCTTCCTGTCGGGCAGGAGATCTGTGAGTGATGAACGCCGGAGAAGCTCTCGTCCCACAGAGTGAAGAGGCTCAACGCCGCAGCCGAGGCAGAGAGACGATGAGACGCTGGTGTGGTCTGTGGCCACAAACAATAAACCTTCACTGGGCTGTGATCACATCTTGGCAGAGAGATCGAGAGGAACATAGACAAGGTGCAGTTCTGATTGTTTGATATAAAACAAGAACCAGGTTTAAGTGAATCCAGAGTGTGGACGGTAAATAAACATAGAAGCCAAAGTGTTTTGATCGCCCCCTGGTGGCAGGTTGCAGTATAGGTTCTTTAAGTATAAAAGTATAAATACACAAAACAGAACCTATAACCAGCACAATGACAGATGTGGTAACACAGGGAGTCGGGTCCAAATGAATGATGGAGGCCGTCACTGACGAGCTCCACCGAGTTGCATCATTACGAGATCTTGACCTTTAATTACAGCGTCCACGTGGATCCAATCAGCGTCCTGCTCAAAACGCCAGGACACGGCGCCAACCCTCGAGATCCCTGTGGAGCGCGTGGAACATCAGATGATTGAGAGTTGAGATTCTGCCATTTTGTGAGATGTCTTATGGAAATCAGCTGAGAAACAGTGTCTCAGGCGAAACAATAAAACGTAGTGACGATGAGAAGACGAGGGAAACCCGACTGAGCCAAGACGCGGCCGAACACACGATGAGGAATCATCCGACGCCGGATTCAGATAAGTCGCGTGGTGATTGAAATCGAGAGGAGATTTATTGGCTCGTCTTTAAATTGATAATCCAAAACTCCTCCCTCCTGGGGGCGAAGGCCACCAGACACATCGCAGCAATAAAAAACTATTAAAAATAGTAGTATCTGAATATAAAAGTACTTAAGTACGATAAGGTAAATGTATTTAGTTGCTCTGGATGGATCAAATCTATTTTCCGTGAGAACTTTTTTCAGGTTCATTTTAATACTCCATGTTATTTCAGTCAGTTCTTCTTCTTCCAGCTAAAAGCTACTAACTTGTTTATTCTGTTCATCCTGACGAACTTCACCAAACTTCTGTTGTGACAGTAATTTCCGTCGTACGTCTCCCGGGAGCATTAATAAGAATTTTAAAATAGAAGTCACCTGCACCCCCGAGTCGTGTCCCCATCTCCATGAGAATCTGGACAAAGTGAGGAAGCGTAAATTTAGGATTTGTGTTTAAAAATCTGAAATATCCAGAATAAACAACCGGACTCCTCCGGGACGTGAAAGACAAACATTTCACAGCAGAGTGTTTCTCTGTGAACAAAATTGGTGTTTTCAGCTGCAGGCGCAGACGCAGCATGAAGCCAGGATAAACAAAGCCCCCCCCCATCTACACACACACATACACACACACACACACAGAGAGAAGACTGTTTGTGATGTATATTTCTAGATAAGGTTTTGACTGAGGTATTTCTTCTTCTCTCTCTGGGCTTTAAAAGACCTTGTGATGATATAAATGAGCATCTCAAGCAGGGCAGGGTGTTTTTCCCCCGTTTGCACTTCAGGCCTTGTGGCTGAACAGATTTAGAAAAGGCTGGAAGATGAATGTGTGCAGAGCGGCCCCCCCACACAGCTCCTGGTGATGCACCATTCCCTGGAGGTTGTCCTCGTCAGAGCCGGACGGTCGAGCCTCTGCTCAGTGTCCCAACAATCCTCAGAGTCTGTGAAATAAAAAGGTGACAGATCAGAGGACAGCACGGGAAGGAAAGTCTATAAATAGCCGTCCTGCCTCGTCCAGAATTACAGTTTATTTAGAATATCTTGAGTCAGTGTCAGGCCGGACGCTGGGGAACTTCTTGACTCACTGGTGCATCTTCTCCTCGCTCCAGCACAAAGTCACATTCCGGTCAGGAAGTAGGCGGAGGCAACCCTTTCTATAGTTTGGATTTAAAGTTGAATTTAAGATTTAAATAATAAATAGTTTATTACAGCTGGAAGTTGGAGTTTGTTTCTATTGGAGCGAACAAGCTGGAGGTGCTGAGGGCTGCAGCGCCCCCCTAATGGCGAGGCGCAGTAACTACAAGGACAAATATGCTTACGAAACAAATATATAGACATTTAGAATTTTATGGAAACATTTTGAGTTGTGTAGTAGCTGTAATGTTCACTCTTTTGTTAGAGGGAGCTTTTTATAAAACAGTCTATGGTGCAGAGTGAAGTTAGAAAACTTTGTGTTCATCCTACCTGGTTTATCTGCACTGGAGATATCATGGTCAACTTGTTTCATCTGATTATAAACTGACTTTTCTTTATTACTGTTCACGTTCTTGGTTTATACATAAGTTTCAATGATTTACTGATGTTATTTCTATTTCCGACATCATCAAATATCTAAAACTTACTTGAAAATGTAACACCAGTGGGATAAGAACTACCCAAAATGTGTACTTTGAGTTTCGGTATTTGGTCAAAGTCCCATAAAGTAACATGGAGGAGGCAGCTTTTATGACCTGTACTGCATCCAGCCACCGGGGGCGATCTTCACACTCGACACGGATTGATGTCGTCAATCGTTATTAAGTCTGGTTCTAAAACACAACTGGAGACATTTTCAGTCACAGTTTTATATTCATCTGATCCAGAGACATAATCCAGATTATTCTATAAGAATCGTACGTGCACTTTATTCGGAACATAATCTTGGAATCATCCCGTGCTTCACATTCCACTTTCCCACACGTGTGCTCAACCTGGTCGGAAGTGTCCGTTCACTCCACTGCCACGGAGAGGTTTACATTTTTTCATATGATAAATGACATCGAACATGGCCGAGTTTCCTTTGAAGCGAATCCCACGAAGAAGTGGAAGAAGTGAAGAGGCTGGAAATGTTTTCTTCCTTTTCCTCCATCGAGGCCACAACATCTTCCATGTTCACGTAAGTGGAACCATGCATATGTTGGGCAAATGTCTCCAGATGATTTCAAATCCTGTCGGAGACTCGAAACCACAAGATTAACTCAACGCAAACATTACTTTAAGACATGAAATCTAAATTACCAAAAGAAATATAAATGTTTGTTTTCATCGTTATTTCGACTGTTTCGCATCTTCAGCGTAAAATGTGCTAATTTGCTGCAGATGTGTGAAACACAAACATGCTGTGTATGAAAAACAATGTTAATGCACTGTAACATGTTTGTGTTTGGATCCTTATCCAGATGTGAGGCTGATTTGAAGAAGCTTCCAGAACTTGACTCTTCTGATTACGTGAATCACATGAATTCTCAGAAGAACACCAGATTAATTCTGAGGGTCTCGACCTCACGATGGCACGAAATCCTCAGGAAAACAAATCTCCTTATAAAACTCAAGTTACCATCGACGAGGAGGTTTTCATCAGTTTCTTTGTTTAGTGTTCGCTTGTTAGGAGGAACACGCAACAACTACTGGACGCTTTTCTATGAAACTGGGACGGGTGAAGTTTGGGTCGGGAAAGAAACCATGAAACTTCGGTGTGGATCCGGATCAGGGTTCGATCAGGTGTTAACTTCTGTCCACTTTCTTTGACATTGTGGGATAAGGCAACAATTTCTTTTTAACACACAATTATGGTCTTCATGAGGGCTGTGTAAAGGAAGTTATGTTTTCACCCCTGTTCATTTGTTTATGGGTTTGTTTCATTGTGCAGTTTCATACAGATCAAAGTAACAAATCGTGGTGTAGTGCTGTAGAGTTTCTAATCCACCATTTCAGGATTAGTTTGGAATGGTTTCTAAGAATAGGAGACTTCCATTGATCATATTCAATCCTGAAGGAAGAGGCCTCCACTATGAGCTCAGCCATGTGTGTGTGGGGTTGTGTGTGTATGTGTCTGTGTGTGTTCAGAGGAGGAACAGGTGACTTCCTGTGTAGCTTCTGGAGGAGGAGCCACAAGAGGAAATAACCAGGTAAGGAGAAGAAGAAGAAAAAGGGGATTTCAAATTAAGGTTTCGATTCGACTATTAATACTTAGGTTAAGATTAGAAAGTCATCAATTAGATTTAAAATGATAACACTTGGATGTAACATTTAGATTAAGATTCAACGTCAAGGTTTAACATTGAAGTTGAAACTTATTTAAATAAACATTTACATTATCTTGTATATATATATGTATTTTATGAAAGAAATAAATGTGAAAAGGTTTAAAAAATATTGATGTAAATCAGTTTTTAAAACGTTGGAGGCCTTGTTCCTTCAGTTTGTTTACACAAACCATCACTGACCAAAGCACCAGCGTTTCCTGCCCTTCTCTGAACTCTGTTTACCTCTGGTTCTCGTGGGGCTACAGCCGGTGCAGTCGGGAGGTTCAAGCAGAACCTCGGGGTCCAGATCTAATCACGACTCAGCGATAAGAACCTTTTCCTGTTTTCCTTCTCAGTTTCCCTCCAAATCAGCGTCTCTGCAGACTCAAACCAAATGTCCAGAGGACAGAGTGGAGCTGTCGAGATGCAGAGACGCTGAAAGGGCCAGAATGCATCTGTGTAGAGATTAACTTTTTAAAAATATTTGGATCCGCCCGTCCAGACTCTTAATCCCCTCCATGCGGGTCACTGATGGCACACACTGGGATTAACTTTCACACTCGCACCTAAAATGGAAGTGAAATGGACGGAGAGCTCGGCTCGTGACGGAGGATCAAGCCGTGAACACTTCCCAACATCTTAGTTCCTTACACACAACAGAAAGTTTCTACTTCTGCTGCACACAAAACACACAAAATACAACCAGGCCTGGACTTTGTGGAACCTCCAGTTCTCTAACCTCACACGTTTTACAGTTGTGAAATCACCTCACTGTCGATTGTGTCTAAATTTAACCGGAGCAACAGGACGTCTTTCTTCCTCAAGACGTTTCACCCACTTCATCATCATTTGGGTTTCTAATGACGGTGGTGGAGAGAGAGACCCAGTGTGTCGGACCAAACCCAGAGGTGTGAGAGAGCTGGTGATCACATGTTTCAGTGACACACACACACACACTCACACAGACACACAGTGTAGGAACATGTGAGAACGTGCAGATAACCTGTGCTGCCTGCTGGGCGTGTGATAAGAGTGAAGATTGTGATGAAACATCTGGAGTCAGTTACTGTGACACACTGTGATGAACATCAGGAAGCCGAGGCCGATCAGAAGATGAAGCTCCTCCAGCAGAACATCTCCCGATAAGACCTCCAGCCTCGTTTCCATCCTCATGTTTTATTACAGGATGTAAATGGAGCAGCCGCTTATGCTTTATGCTTTATATTGATGTTAATTCCCCCCCCCCCCCCCCCCCCCGACACACACACACACACACACCTTCTCCAGTGACTATACTTCCCCCCTCCACCCTGGCTTGGACTGCCACACCCTCCTCCAACCCCTGAACATTTGAATATTTGCAAATTTGAACATTTGAACATTTGCACTACACTATTACTTTTTTTACTACTGTATTATCCCGCCTATAGTATATTCATATTTATATATTTTTCTATATTTATCTTGCTCATAGTTCTTATATCATACAATACCTGTTAATACTGTACTATTCCATATATATTTCTTACTGTACCTATCTATTTATTTACATTACACTTTAAATACGCACAATACTCTGCACTTTACTGCCTTTTTTTGCACTTCTGGTTAGATGCTAAACTGCATTTTGTTGTATAAGTACTTTTACTGTGCAATGTCTGAAATGTCTCTGAATCTGTTCATTTAACACAGAGCAGATAACTGCTCTGTAATTATTACGATCTGTGTGTAACCGGTGGAAGAAGTGATTTATGACTCTTTTCTCAAGTGGCAGCTTCTTGATACGTGTGCGCTCGGGGTGTCTGTGTGTTGGCGACGCTCAGAGAACAAAGAGTCAAACATCTGCTGCTTCAGAACAATGTACAGTCCTGAATCCAAACTAAACAGCTCATCACAGCGAGTGTGAAGCCTCGTCTTCATCCAACGGACGAGAGCCACGAGGAAAACCAGAGAAGAGTCCTGAGCTTAGAATGAATCCTGATGACAAACTGTGGAACCACTGACAGGAAGCTGGAGATGTGCTCCAGTGTGTGTTTGCTCAGGTGCACGACAGAGGGGTGTTGTTGTTGGTTCGGTGCTTGATCTCAGTCAGAGCCTCCTCTTCCTCCCACTCACTCATTATCTGAGCGAGTTTCCCATCACTGGATGAACCGAGGGAATACAATAACAAAAGAGTGTGATCCTCACAGATGTGTGGGAGCTGCTCGGCCAATAACACAAGAGACAGAGAACAGTTAAGTGTGTGTTTCACAGGAATCATCTTGTGTTGTTAAGTCACTACGTGGACTCACAACATGACATCAGTCACGAAGGCCTGGAGGTCGTGAGGTCATGGGATCGCTGCCAAAACTCAGGTCGTCAAATATGCAGGTGACTCAGAGGAGTCATTATCCCCATTGATTAGGGTTTTTGTTTTTATTGGAAATTAAATAAGAATTTATCTTTAGCCTTTAAAATGTGTTAATACAAATTGTTTTAAGAGTATAAGAGCTTGAACACGTTGTGTAGCATGTTAAAAGTGGTATTTAAACATCTGGTGTCAACTTTATTATTTTCTAACTGTCATGTGATATTAAATCCATAATATTAGGAATAAATAATAAAAACATAAAGACAATAAAATATGAGGCTTCCACACATGCAACACAGATGAAGGATGTGAACCCATTGTGAGTTCTGCTGTGTGGTTGAGCCAGTTTTTTAATTTCAATGGAGTTCTTAATTAACTTGTTCTGACATGACCATTACAACATGAAGCTTGTTGTGCAGCAGCGCCTCCTGGTGGTGAAAGGACTCTTCTACCTCCAGCGTCCAGAGGAAAAACACACACAGGATGTTTCAGTAAAGAATCTGAGGCCGCGTCTGAAATTGAAATCACATTTAATGTTTGTTCTGGAGTCGATTCACTTAAAACTTGCCCCTTTGTTTACAGTACTTTCCTCAACTGCATCTTTTTCTTCAAAGTCATCGTCATGCCACACACACACACACACACATACACTCTCTCACACATACACACCAAGCAGCCAGTTTCACCAGCTGAGGCTTTTTCAGGCAATTTTTTAAAAAGGGATCCGACGCACCGGCCTCATCTGTTTACATCCCATAATGCAGCCACAGAGCTGTGAGAGGCGTCTGGTGCTCTGTGGCTGCAGGGAGAGGTTCTTCATCCTCATCATCATCATCATCATCGTCTCAACGTGCAAAGTAGTCGTCCCCTTTGTTTATTAGAGTCCTTTGAAACCAGGACGTGACAATCACATTTCAATGTTTTCCTCACACTCTCCGTCTCGGGAACATTCTCACCAGCACCAAGGTTTCAGCTTGGAGAGACTAACAGGTACAAATAAAAAATACTCTAAGATTCACCTTGCAGGACTGCAAATACAGAAATGCACAGAGCAATAAAAAATACATAGATCGAAGGTTGAAATCAAATCACACCAGAGGAATTAAGATCACTTAATTTTCTTTTTAAACTACCTCGCTATGAGAGCTGCGGACGGCTCTACTAGCGTCCACAGCTTCTTAAGTACATGTAGTTATATAGGATGTATCTATACTCCATAAAAGGGTCGGGGTATCATTTGGATTCGAACAGTCATGTTTCAAACACTGGAACAAAGTTGTAAAAGGTCGTGAGCCCACATGGACGCTTCAGTTATGGCCTCAGCTCCACGTTGATATGAACACACTTTCTGATGCGGCGTAGAAAGAGACAGAAGGCCGACCTCGACCTCGACCTCGACCTCGACCCCGGGAGCCCGAGGTCGAGGTCGGCGGCGGGTGTGTGTTCGGAACGAGTGGCGAAGCTTGATTTGTGTTTACTTGGAATAAATCAAACCCCTATAGTCACAACAGGAGTCCAGGGGCCCCGAGGCTTTCAGAGCCCGGGGGCCTCGGCGGCGCCGGTAGAGGATGCGAATCGCCGCTGGTTGGTTCAGTCCATTGTTCGGGGGCGGAGCCTCGGGGAACTCGAGAGCTGTGCAGAGCTTCCTCCACCATCAGGTCCAATGTAAACAGCTGCTCCAGAGGCAAGACAGGGAAGTAAACAGACTCTTTGGCACATCCGACACGGAGATGGATGCATTAAAGTCCTGATCAGACTTCAGGGCCCCCCCCCCCCCCCCCCTCACGCGGAGTTCTCTCGGAGCGCGGGGGGGCGTCCGATCAAGTAGGTTTACTTCTGTCCTTCTCTTTCGAATGGGAAACAAATGCACGTTTTGCTATGTATGTACACAAACATACAAACTAAGACACACACACCCAGACTGCGCACGGGAGTAAAAGTGCAACGCTGACCTATTTTTCAAACATTCCAAAGATTCTACTTAAGCTTTTAAATGACCTAGTTGTTACCACATTCAGATGCATGGTAATCAGAATAAATAAATACGAATTTGGGCGACACTGAAAATGGCAGGAAGAGAAAATCTCAGAACACTGTGAACGGAACAAGCTTTGTGTGGCGTTGTGTAATTTCTATGGCCCCACTTCTCAGAGATAGAAACACAACTGTGCCTCTGACACGACAACAGCTCCGAAGGCAAAACGACACTGGTTCAGTAAAACGGGGCAAATGGTCGATTGTGTGTCTGTCTGTGTGCAGATAAGGTTTCAATAGGTGCTTCAAGCTACATTCAAGCAAAATGTATATTTGGGGGGGGGAGTGAATACATTAGAAAGTTAACTTCGGGGGGGGATCTTCCCTTTTTGGCTGTGCTTCCACTTCTTGCTCCTTTAACCAATCAGAATTAGTTGTTTCAGTAAGTGCTGAGTGACCTCAACGGTAAAAGTGCCTTTTAACACCAAGTGTTACCACATGTTTAAAATCTCAACCACAAGATTAGAGTTAATGTCTTTAAATCTCAGTCCGGGGGGGGGTTAAAGTTTGATTAACCCCTGATTCGCCCAGTGAGCGAGAGGAGGAGGGGGGGGGGGCTTGAGGGTCCGAATCAACACCTTGACATTCAAGATGAACAAGAATCCAAAAACATAAGTTTGTCTCTCCTTATGACCTTGGACGTTTCCCACAATCCCCGGCGTGCGGATAAGCCAGGAAGGCTTCGGGACTCAGAAGGTGCTCGGGGGGGGCGAGGGCTCTCTGGAGACGCCCGTCCACAACAACACTTTGTGAAGGCCAACGGAAAAGAGACGGATGGACGAAAAGAAGGCGTGAAGGCAGGAGGGAACAAGACGGGGTTAAACCGACAGTGAGCGGGGACTTTGAGCTTACACCACCTGGGGGGGGACGGGGAGGGGGGTCGGAGAAAGGGCGGGCTGCTCCTCCGACACCTTCACGACCTCCGTGGCAGTGGCGGTGCGGGCACACTCGGCTACGGGCGTAGGGGAGCGGCTGTTGGGTGCCGTGGTGCGGGTCGGGGTGGAGGTGAGGGCCGGCGTGGTGGAGGTAGAGGTGGAGGCCGGGGCGGAGGCCTGGGCCGGGTCGTCGGCCGGGGCGGGGGGTTCAGCGGACGCCGCTCGGGGAGCAGCAGGCTTGTTGTAGTTCATCTTGAGGATGTGCTGCTGGAGGTGTCTGATCCAGTCCTCCTGCACCGACAGGGGGCCGTGGAACTCCACCTCGCAGAACCTGACGGAGACGGAGACACACACGGGGGGGGGGGGGATTAAGGGACCATTCTAAATCTCCACCAGACACATCCATTACTCAGCTGTCTCGCAATTTCTCTAAAGTTAAATGTTTTTTTTTCGTGCAGGTTTCACTCACCGGCACTTCAGGGTGTAGAACTTGCCCACCAGTTTGACCAGTGGGTAGGAGGGGGGTTTGGGCACCAGGGCAGGGACGGTGCCTGTGCGGGGGGGCTTCGGAGGGCCGCTGTCTCTCTCCGTTCCATCTGGACAAGACGGGTGCTTCAGGGGCCGCCGCTCGAAACCTTCACAGAGGGAGGAGGTGACACCGTGAACCACTTTAAGATTTAAGTGCGTCAGGATGGAGCTGCTGCAAGATACTTGAAGTCTGTAGCAAAGATTGAAATCACGAGGTGCTCCTGACTGCAGGCTTTGAAAGATAAAGTTGAAACTGTCGGTAGTTTGGTCTCTGGAAACTGAAGCTGACGGTAGAAACGTGTAAAAGATAAGAACGAGTCACTGGAGACAAAAGGGCGGCTCAGTGAAAACCTCTCAGTTCGTTCTCCTGGTGGAACATTTTGATTTCAATGTTTCAAACTGTTCATTTATCAAACTAGTCCAAAGTTGATCCAAAGTTAAAAGTGCTATCGTGTTGCTGCGAGTCTTCAGTCCTCCTGTTCACACTTTGAATAATAATAATATTATAATAATATTGTGCACACTCTTTAACACTTTGTTCTTCCCACACAGAAGACACACAAGTAAAAAAACATAAAAATAAACATTAAAAAAAATAAAACCACTCAGATCAAAGGATTAGCAGCTGTTGGGTTGAAGTGTATTTGTTCATGTGATCCTCACGTACCTCTGGGCAGACGCACATTCAGCTCGCTTCGTGCCACCTGTGCTTGGAGCGGGAGGCCGCCGGCGAGCCGCGGGGGGGTGGGGATGCTGCAGCCGGGCCTGGCGCCGGCGGCCCGGAAGTCGGACCCGGTGTCGACGCCCTCCGTGGCCTTGGAGGATCCCTGGGTGACGTCACGGCTCTGCGATCGCACCAGGCTCACGGCCAGAGAAGAAGACCACTGCGAGGAGGAGGAGGAGGAGGAGGAGGCTTTCTGCTGCGAGAGGAAGAAAGAGAAGTGTCCTCATCAGATTTCACATCACGACACGGAGCTGCTGACGTTAGGATGCCTCCTTGTTATTACCAGAACGCTCAGACAGCAATTATCCTCCTGAACACCCTAACCCATGATTCTACAGTCAACACTGATCCGTCTGGACAGTGAACATGAAGCTGCAGCTAGAAACCAGTTTGCTTAGCTCAGCACAAAACTACTTACTTGTGTCTGTTGAATTGTAAACTGACTCTTTGGGTTTTGGTTTGTTGGTCTTGGAAAAACATCCGAGACTTTGAGAGACAATGGATTCAGGAAAATTATTCGCTGGAGCCAGAAAACTAATAATTACTTTCATCGTTGCTCCAGCAGCTGACGGGGAAACGTTAGCAGTGAGGAAATGAAAACCAGAAATATGTTTTCCTGTGTTTGAACACAAGCCACAAATGCTTCATCGCAAACCACCAGAAATAATTTATTTAATAGAATTAAATTGGACTTTCTACATCATTTTTTTTCATTTGTATGTATTTTGATACTTCTTCATGATGTAGTATCTCAAGCATTTGGTAGAAATCTTTATTATAAGAAAAATATATAAGAATTCATCGCCCAAAAGGAAAAGCAAAAATGTTTCCATAGGTTTTTTCTCAGTTGGGTTATTAAAGGGTTAAAATGAATTTTCTTTCGTTAATACAATTTTGAGGAATTGCTAAATACTGTATAATAATAATCCCCAAAAGTCCCAGAGCTAAAAGCAGCTCAACCTTTTCCCTGAGAAACTGGAACCAAGTCTTTTTTTCTGCTTTTGCACGATCGCTTGAAACATAATTAGATAAATTTCCGTCAACCCACTGATCAATTATTCTATTTATATTCTCTGTAAATGGATGAACACATTTCTAATGGGGCCATCGGTCTCGACTGGGACCTCAGACGTACGTGTAACCGTCCAGTACAAGCCGCCCAATTTTTCCCAGTATGAAAAGAAAAACGTACAATATGATTACAAGGACGTTTAAAAGGTAAAGCGTTCTGTATGTGTGTCACATCCCAGCTCAGGGAGAAGGTGTGACAGTGACGCAAATGCACCACAACCTAATTCAGGAGGGGGGGGGGGAATAATAACACACGTACATTTTTCTTCTATCAGCAGCAAAAAACACAATTTATCTGAAGATGAAACATAAGCTGCCAGGCTCCCGGGTTACTATGGCAACTATCTGGCCAGTAGCTGAGCTGTTCTGGCACCTGTCTCGTCACTGGTGGAGCTTTTTATCACAGGGAGTAAAGACACAGGATCTACAGTGAAGCTCAAAGCTGGGAGACAACACGTCTGAAGCTCACAGACACAAAATGTCTGTCGAGCCACCGGCTGAGGAATGTTAGATCTCCAAACATGACGCCTGCTCAGAGGCGCTGGGAGGAGAGGGGCGGGGGGGGGGGGGCACAGTGGTTTTTTATCTTTTGCACATATTTCACATTTTCTCTCTGAAAGGAACGAGTCACATTTGCCACAGTGGGTTTAGCTGGAGAGCAGATTAACCCACATGAGGCCTGAGAACTTAGTGACCGGAGTGAAACAGGTAGTTGCTGCGTCTCCTCACCTTCTTCAGAGAGGAGCGGCTGCCCTGCATGTAGCTCCGGTGCATCTCCAGAACCTTCTGGGGCCGGCTGCGCATCCAGGCGCTGAGCGTCTCGATGGGGGATCCGTTCACACACCACTCGGTCACGCCGAACTGCCTCAGGTGGGCCCGTGCGTGGCTGGCCAGAGCCTTACGATTCTCGAAGTAGAAGCCACACAGCTCACAGCTGGGATCTGAAGGGGAGGAAGAGGAGTCAGGTCAAAACTGATGAGGAGTGAAATCAGAAAAGACAAGAACCTGACAGCTGCTCACCCTGGTGTCCATGCTTGTCCGGGGAGGCTTTTCTTTTGTAGGAGAAATCGTGTGGCAGAGGTGAGAAGGTCTTCAGCTGACGTGGAGGAGAGCGGGAGGTCTCAGCCGACTGAGCCTCCTCTGACAGGGGCCTCTTGCCCAGCGGGGACATCCTGAAAAGCTTCCCAGCAGGGGGCGTCCCAGATGGGCCCACGGAGCCCAGGCCCTGCTTGTGGAGTCTCGAGCCCGACTGCAGCAAACTGAGAGGAGATTTACGGTACTTGGACGAGTGAAATCCCGAAACACCCAAACCCTCGGAGCCGCCGGCGCCCTCCCACCGGTTGGCTCCCTGGCTCGACTCCTTCTTCACTCCCAGGTCGGAGGAGGAGGTCACCCCTCTCTTGTGCATTACCTCCTTGAGGGTGTCGATGGGCGAGCCGTTGACCGACCACTCCGTGATGCCCATCTGGCGCAGGTGGGAGCGGGCATGGCTGGAAAGGCCTTTACGGTTTTCAAAATACTCCCCGCAGAACTCGCAGCGGATATCCCTCGTTGGCTCGACCTCGTGGGCCATGGCTGAGGAAGAACGAGAACATGTTTATGGACAGACTCAACAACACAGGTCTGACAACATCAATACTCTCATCTACCTCTTAGCCAAACAGTAAACATGTCAACTATTCCCTTAAATGGCTAAAAGACAAAAATGAACGTTACCCAAGTTGAGGGGGAACGAATTGTCCGCGCTGCTCCAGCTGCAGCCCAGAGGTTCAGCGGAGAAGCTCCCAGATCTCCCCACAGCTCCCGGCGTGGTGACCTCCAGCTGCACCGGCTCAGGCTTCAGCTTGAGGATCAGCCCGCCAGAGGACGTCGGTGGAGCCGAGCCCGATTTCGATACGGAGGGCTGGGCGGGACTGGAGGGACGGGCGAAGGTGAAGGGCAGGCGGCTGAGGAGCGTGGCCGAGGGAGAGGAGGAGGTGGACAGAGGAGAGCGAGGGGGTCCTGGTGAGGATGGAGGCGGAGTTTTGAGCGGTTTGAGAGGAAGGGCGCAGGGGAGGCCCCGCCGGGTGATGATCTCCCTCAGGGTGTCGATCGGGGAGCCGTTCACCGACCACTCGGTGATGCCCATCTGGCGCAGGTGGGAGCGGGCGTGGCTGGAGAGGCCTTTGCGGTTCTCAAAATACTCCCCGCAGAACTCACAGCCTATTTCCTTTGGAGGGTCACCTGGGAGATGATGTGTTTGACAGAAACAAATATTATACACCTCGTCCAACACGTGTGTCAGACCTGCACCGAACTCAGGATAATCTCCAGATCTTCTCCTGGGAAAACAGCAGGAGATTATCTGGAGGATTCGAGCAAGTGGACCAATTATCTCAGGACAAAAAAGAGGAGAGATACACAAAGTGATATATGTCGACGCTAGTGTCAAAGATCTGTAAAGAAAAAACTGTGATCTAAGCAGCGGAAGGACATGTTACCACCTCTCACCTGATATTTAAGATATAAATACATTTCTGTGTCATGGCAGCACTTACTGTGTGGAAGCGCCATGAGCTCGCCACTGCTCAGGCGGAAGAGCTGCATGGAAGAAGACTTGTGACGTTTGGCAGGCGGGCTGAGTAAGGACGAGGTAGCTTTGGACGTGGACCCTCCTCTCCCCGTGGTCACCTTGTAGAGGAGGGATGGCGGGGGGGAGGAGGAGGAGAGGCTGAGCATGGACAGCTTCGGGGAGGAGAGCGTGGTGGTGGCGTGGCGCCGCGACTCCGTGAGGCTGTCGAGCGTCAGCGTACTGGCTTTGTGCTTGAAGTCCTCGCTGTCGATGAGGCGGTTCAGGAGGTCGATGGGCGAGCCCTTGGACTCGGAGTACTCCACCCCGAAGTGCCGCAGGTGGGCCCGGGCGTGGCTGGACAGACCCTTCCTGGTCTCGAACCAGGCGCCGCACAGCTGACACACGATGTCCTTGTTGGGGTCGACCTCCAGCGCTGAAGAGGGAGGAGAAACAACACAGTGTGATCTAGTCGTTTATGACAGGCTTACATTTATAATGCCTGCCCTCTGGACTCTCACACGTCCTCAGAGAGTCCTCCAGATGTTCATCTTATTTGCTCTCTACCTTTTTGGGATGACCTTTGACTTAGGGAATTATCTCTTACCAGCTAATGGATGGTTGCAGAAGGAATGTCTTCATCTTCAGACTCAAAAACATGTCCTTCTTTAGTCAGAAATCCCATGGGGGATGTGATGGGAGGAACCAGCTTCCCTATATAAATGTGCTTTCATATCTCCGGGTATCTAGATGCCTGTCATTTCTTGTAATAAACTTTGTTATACTCAAAGTACTGGGTTCTCGGGGTCCTTCCTTCATCATCAACAACTTCTACAACATCATCGACCTCTCGGCTGCATAGAATATACCATAACCTCTGCAGTGTTATCAGGGAGTCGGAGCGAGGGCGCGACACTTACTGAGGTTGAGGGGGGCGTCGTCCTCCTGTGGAGCCCAGAGCGGCTTGGCTGCGGTGACGGTGGAGGAGAGGGTGGAGGTCTGGCTCTTCATTCCCCCGGCCTTGTGCTCCGGCGAGCGCAAGGGGGAAGACACCGGCAGCAGAGAGGAGATGGGGGCTTTCCTCACCACAGGGCCGGAATGAGGCGGCGCCGGGGAGGCACCGGGAGAAGGTGAGGGCGTGGAGGAGGAGGAGGAAGAGCGCGGCACCGCTTTGGCTGCTTTGGCCAGGAGGGAGAGAGGGATCGGCTTCTCGTCCATGTCGTCTAGATCCTCATCTTTCCGAGGAGCGGGAGCGGGGGGGCCCTTGGCCGAGAGGGGCGAGCTTATTTGGCTGTCGATGTTGCGCTCCTTGGCAATTTGGTAGAGGAGGTCGATGGGTGCACCGCTGCTCTCCGACACGCTGATGCCCAGCTGGCGCAGGTGAGAGCGAGCGTGGCTGGAGAGACCACGTCGGGTCCCGAACTGAGCTCCACACACCTCACACCTCAGGTTGTGCTCTGTGAAGGAGGCAAAGAGCAGCTGATGAGACACGAGACCAAACATCTGTTATCACAAGCTGCTTTCAGACGTGCACTGAATCTCCAGACGTTCTCCAGAGGGGCTGTGGGAACCGAGTTTCACCGCGAGTGGTTGTGTTGATGAAAAACATACAAAATTTAAATATCTCAGGATGAAGAATCGATGCCACACACGTAGAAGACACCGAGGAAGATGTCAGAGAGAGCTTTAGGTAATAAGGGCCGAGAGAGGCCTCTGGAGACGTTCCCCGGAGTTCATCTCTCAAAACGACTATTAAGATTCTGTCTATTCAACAATAACACAAAGATTGCAAAGCCTCAGCAGGTGGCTCAGGTTGTTTTAGAGCCCAGAGAAGTCCAGGAGGACACGTCTCCTCACTTTCCCTGTCTACCTCCAGTCTGCAGGACCGGTGTGAGAGCTGCTCTGATCAGCCCCGAAATACATTTGTCTCCCTCTCAGGATGTCCCTGGGGACACCCCTGCCTGGCGGGAGGTTTTTATGACCAGGGTGAGTTGTACAGTTTCCCCCCTGACAGCTGCGATAAGATTCGGCCGAAGCGAATCCCACCTCCTGTCACCACCCTGGGGTCGGCGTTTCCCATATTTCTCTCTCACCCTTGGTGTCTGCATCCTCCGCGGGAGAGATGCTGTCCGTCTCGGCGCCGCACAGCCCCGTCCTCTCCGGGCTGGAGCTCAGAGCGTCCAGAGCGTCCAGAGCTGAAGGCTGCAGCTCCTCCTCGTCCTCTTCATCGGCAGCTTCCTCCTCATCCCCTACAACACAACATCCACATGAGTGTGCCACGTCAATTACACCAATTAAAGCGCCTGTGACGATAAATCACCTCGAATGGAACAATGTCCTCTGAGGACTCGACTCCGGATCAGAGTGGATTTGCGTCACTCGTGTAAAGATTGTGTTTCTGAGATGGAAATAAAAAGACGGATGCTCAGTCCCTATAATTTCTCAGTCCCTGCAACAAAAGCTCATCTTCTGTGAGGAAAACAGTTCAAGTAGCTGATGAAAGCCAGTGACAGAAAAGTATTAACTGCTCCAGAGTGGGAATCGAGCAGAGAGCGCACGGTTCCCTGCAGTCACACATTCCTGGGACTAAAGTGCCATTTTCTGCGACAAATCGTTAAATCAAAAAGCGACGTGTAGTCAGACAATGGTTTCTGTCTGGTGGGCGGATCTGCGCGTGTCACTTCTTCATCTCCGGCCTGGAGAAGATGTGACACCTCAGGGCGTGAAAAGCACCGAGAGTCACAAAGAGGACGATGCTGAGGAGTCTGGGGGACTCTGGGGACACAGTGGATGAGGAGACAAGTTGACTCGCGGAGCCCCCCCCCCCCCCGGACACGGATATACTTCCTTTAAAGGAGCGGATGAGTTGTACCGAGATGCGACCAAAAAGTTACAATGGGTAAAAAAAACACGCACAGACGCGTGCACATGAAAGCACAGCGTGTCCCCTGTCGGAGATCAAAGCCGAGGAAAATGGCGAGGATTGGGCAACTGGAGGTAAATTCACGGATCCTGCAGCACGGGAGGGTTCGGACATCACCCCGCACGCGCACGGTTTAACACCGACACCAGCGCAAAATGCCCGCGCGTGCATGACGCTTGGCAGCGCATACAACAACAACCAAGCGTTTCTCCTTTTTTATTTTTTGGTTGACGTGCACGCGTACCTGCATGTGCGCGCGACCCTGCCGCTCCGATAGAGACTTTGAGTGTCTGGGATGTGACAGCGGATGCGGCGCAGGACGCGCAGCCGAGCCGCCGCCGTGCGACCCGGGGACACGCGGTGCGCAGCAGCGAGGAGCGCGGTACTCACCGGTCCGCAGCCGCAGTGCCTCGGACTCCCGGCGGCCGCAGCCAGACGCTCGCTCCGCTATTGTTTGGGTCTGCGGGGAGGTGGAAGCAGCCATTTTGCCCCCATATGCACCGCTAAGCTAAGGCGTGACCAATCGAGTGGAGGCGGAGGTTGGGATGAATGCGCCGAGTGCCACATCTACCACCGGCACCAGGGAGAGCCACTCTCTCTCTCACGCACACATGCACATGCACACACACGATAAATGCCTGAACATAAACCCAGGTCTTAACCCTCACTATATGTCTAAAATGGTCCTCACAACGGTACAAGTATTAGTAGACACACACTGACACATATATATATCAAGATATAAATCGCCTATAAATAATAAATGCTGGAGCTCTTTATCCATCCAGACTAAATAACCTCATTGTGTCACCGATGTGAACCTGATTCTAACTCCAGAGTCTGAACCCTCTGACAGAAACATGGACCGACCACGATGTCCTCATAAGGTCAACAATTTCACTGGTCCCCACAATGACAGGTTTATAGACATTGTATTAGTAAAAAAACACACACACACCTATATCTTACTGAAACACCTGATAACACACACACACACACACACATCTGTCTTAGTTAAAACTTCTAAACAAACACACACTTCTATTATAGTGAAACACCTTAACACACACATACACACATCTCTCATTAGTTCTAACCCCAAAACACACACCTCTATCTTAGTGAGGACAGTGACTCACACAATACAAAGCACAACACACCACATCTACCTGCAGCACTTCCTCTAACACACATCACTCACACACTTCTGCTTCAGCTGTCAGAAGCAGTGTGGGGTTCAGTATCTCACCCAAGCACATTTAGGCAGGTGGAATGGGGGATACTGGGATTGAACCACCAACATTCTTATTAGTGGATGACCCGCTTTACTGTCTGAGCCAAAAATAACCTTTAAACCCAGGTCTTAACCCTTAAACAGCCATTTGAAGGTGTTTCACTCTCACTTTACCAAACTGTCCTCAGTCCAATAAAGTCTTAGTCAATCACTGGTTCCCACAAAGACACAAGAACAAGCTAACACACACACAAACACACACACAACCCTCCATCACCATCGTGGGTCAACACAACACAACAGTGCAGGGATAACACCTTATTCAGAGTGAAAGATTCAAACCAGCCTCTGAACCCACACTTCCCACTGCTTTATGTACTGGTAATGGTCTCTAGCTGGGTCTTCATACCACAACAGGGTCACCAGGTCACCAGGTCAAACACACCAGTGACCAACACACTGGTTATCACAGGTGGATGTGACTCACTGTGGATCGATAATGGAAACTTACCGTCACCCTCCTCTGCTCCGTCCTCAGCCTTCCCGGGTGGAAGAGATCCCGAAGGCTCCGCATCACAGATGTCACGCTCCTCCCCCTCCAGCTTCACCTGAGTGACTCCCTCCCATTCCTCCTCCTCCTCCTCGTCCTCCTCCTGTGGGGAGACCAGGCTGCGGGGGGGCGCCGTGGGGATCACCAGGTCGGGCCTGCTGGAGAACAGCTCCCTCAGGATGTGGATCGGCGAGATGGTGACGTCCCAGTTGGTGATGCCGAAGTCGCGGAGGTGGGCGCGGGCGTGGCTGGACAGGCCGGCCCGGGTATCGAACCCGGCGCTGCAGAACTCACAGTGCATCACGCTGAAGGTGTCCGGGTCGAAGTTCGCCACTGAGGAGAAGACGGACGAGACAAGACGAAGACGTGTGACTGAATGTGCAGATACTTTAAATCTTATAATCCTTTAATTTGTATTTGGGCCCAATCAACAGATGTTAGCATCGGTCATTAAACCTGTTGAGGTTCAAATAAAGTCTGTGGAAGTCAGAGGGTTGTTGTTCGCATTTAGATCAAAGCAAAGTTAACCTTTGATCTTTTGCTATTTTGATAACTTGACGGAGTCCTAAAGAAGTTAAATGATCCAGAAGGAAAAGTAAAATGACGATGATGATGGAGGAGAAATTTTGACCCTCAGAGTCGGCAGTCGGACCTACGTTGGGCCCCCCCCCCCCCACACACACACACACTGTAGTAAACACTTCTAAAAGCCGGTGATCAGCAGATCTTCTTCAGCTTTGCCCAAGTTGTTTCCACACACACACTGAGATCAGGGTTCTTATTCAAAGTGTATTTTAAGATGTTTTCTGTTTGTGTTACAAAATGAGCTCAGACAAACATCAACGTGTAAAAAAGAAACACCTGCAACAAGCCGCTGACCTTTTTTCTTCTTCTTCTGATACGAGAACTTCCTCTCGATGGCGTTGACCTCCTCGGGGGAGATGAAGTGACGCACGTTGTAGCTGACGCCCACTCGGTTCAGGTGGCCTCTCACGTGATTGGCGAGCCCGATGCCGTTGTGGAACCGATCGGGGCAGTAGGGGCATTTCCTCTCCACGCTCTTCAGCGCCTCGAGGTCCTCGTCAGTCTCGTTGTTCTCCTCGTCCAGGAGGCCCTCGTCCAGGAGGCCCTCGGCCAGGAGGCGTCGGACTCGATCCTCGTTGGTGTCGTCGTCGCTGTCGCTCTCTGCCGGTGCACCGGTGACCCGGCTGCTCCTCCGCAGAGTCAGGACCCGTCCCTCCTTCTCTGCTTCCTGCTCGTCTTCATCCTTCACGTTCTTCTTAGGCGGAGGAGAGAATGTCGGACTCTGCTGTGTTTGACATTCGTCTATAAAGAAAGAGAATAATAAGAATAGTTATTTATATGATTACACGCGGTGCAAAACCCGACGTGACTGTAGAGAAGCTGCAGGAAGATGTGGACCTCTTCTTCATGGAAGAGTCATCAGGAGGAAATCATACATGCCACTTCTTGACAAACCATCATCATTGCCTGAAGTCTGCAGAGCAACATCTGGATAAACCAGTGACGGTTTATGTCCAGAACTCAATGAGATTCAGTTCATTCTTCCCACTTTGTTCACTTGGCCTCCGAAGCCACATCTGGCTTATCCAGATGTTGCGTTGCAGACTTCAGATGTGGACTCTTGTGATGTGGCTGCAGATAAGGTTTCCTTCTGATGACTCTTCCATGTTTGTGCATCGACGCTGCAAACTGGACAGTGAAAAGTCCAGATCGGGTCTCGACCTCAACGGTTCCCCTGAACTGAAACCTCCTGAAGACCTTTTGATCGGTGGAGGTTTCAATCTGGAAGCACTTTGATTTCTTTTCATAGTTTAATGAATCAGTAAAATGGTTGATGTCAGCACAAGGTTTGAAGAGAGAGGGAGTTTGTGGAAATGACATCAAATGAGATCTTCAGAATGAAAATGGTGTCCGGAATTTAAAAAAAGTGTATATTGATTCGTTTGAAAATACTTGAATGAGCTTTCTTGTGATTTATATAGTAAAAAAAACACAATTTCCCTATCCGATTTTTTTGTATTTTGGGTCCAGTATGATTTTTCTCTCTCATGTTCTTTGACTCAGCAGTTTTAAACAGTTTCAGACGTGAAATCAGAAGAATATCTGCAGATTTGTGTTTGTCCTTCACACGAACAACACAGCAGGAGATTCTCCGCTCAGACGCGTTTACAGCAACACACAAATCTCCAGAGAATTCAGCAGAAGGATGTTTCAGTATATATGTATATATTCAGCTGCTGTTATCACGTGTTTGTCTCCAGCGCATTGACACTGGCCCTCAACACCAAAAGCTCTCTTGACATCTTAGTCTGCATATTCTACGTGTCGGCTCCACCTATTCATCCAGAGATATTTGTATTCTTTGTGTTTTTTAATTTCACGTCTCAGCATCACCTCACCTGTGTCTGATCGCCCCCTAGTGGAAGGCTTCCTTCCTGCAGGTGAGCCAACCTCTCGTCCGGACGCTTCGGTGTCGAGCTCTCTGTTGTGATATTCATTCTGCTCGTCTTCTTCACTCCGGGGCTGCGTGTCCTCATCCAACCCTTGAGAAGACTTAGCCGGATCCGTCCAGGTCTTCCCTCTCCGGCTGAATCTCCTGTTCCCGACCACCTGGCTCGTTGGCCGAGCGGCGGCACCGTCCGATGCTGCTTTGTCCTCGGACGCAGGGACAGGTTTAGAAACTCGAACGACCACATCAGTCTTTGAGCGGCGGCCAGTCTCCTCATCGGAGAACTGTCCCGGGTGTGCAAGTTTGTGGTGTTCCCTCAGGACAGTGTCACTGGAGGTCTGGAAGGCACAATGACCACAGGCCAGGGAGGAGGACGTTGGACGTACCGGGGACCCAGGAGACGGCGAGTCCACCTGGAGGACGTTTCTCTTCCTGTTGTGGGTCTTGGAGTGATTGGCCAGTGCCTGGGACGTTCTCGTGCTGAAGTTACACTTTGGGCAGATGAAGCGGCGGCGGTGGGCAGAGACGGCTCGAGCATGAGCCGGGGATCGAACTGAATTTGTAAGAGTTGCATCGGAGGAAACAACGGCTGAGTCGGCCTCTGGTGATCGAACTGGGGACCGAGGTTGAGATGTGACCGTTTCTGGGTCTGGAATCAAAACAGGGTCTGGACTAATGTTCTTCACCACGTTCCCGTCCAACCCTTTTCCATTTTCATTCAGCTTGTCGATCTCCTCCAGGATCTTCTCACGGGACTCCTGGTGTCTCCTGCGGTGGTCTGCCAGCGCCGGTCGACTCGGCAGGTTCCATCCACACTCGGTGCACCGGAATCGAACGCTCTTCCCCAGACGCCGGCCGCCCCCCGACCCGCTCTGACAGTGCTCCACCATGTGCTCCTGCAGATGGACCTGCTTCTTGAAGTAAATGCTACATTCCACACAGGTGAAGATCTCTTCACCGAGCCCCACCCCCCTCTCTTCTCCTTCCTCCTCTTCGTCGTGTCTCTTCCCTCGTCCCTCTCCGAAGACGACCGCCTCAAACCCGTACCGCCCTCCACCTGGACTCAGCGGTGCCATGTCTGAGACCGTTGACTTCCGGAGACTCGCTCGTCCCGCCTGGTGGCCCGTCTCCGGCACCGTGCGCTTCAAGGTGCCGAGTCCGGAGAACGGCCTGAGCAGCACCCGCTTCTTCCTGCACCGCTGAATGAACGTGCAATGGGCCCAGGGGGCAGGCGGGGGACTCTCAGGGTCGGAGTCCCCAGGGAAGGTGTACACATCCCTCTCAGACTCCTTGGTTTCTTTTCCCTTGGGCCTCTTGTCTCCCTCGTCTTCCTCACCCTCCTCCTCCTCCATTTGGCAACTTCCCTTTGGTTTTACTTTGGACAGAAACACCTCGGCTCCCTCAGATACATTCCAGACTTTGCCGTCTGCCACTGGGAAGAGAAAACAGAGGAATTGTGAATGAAAGGAGCCTTGAGATAATAAAAAAAAAGAGGAGATAGCAAGTGGGCAGGCGGATTCAGTTTCTCCCGAGTGGCGCTCACGTTCTGCTCGGCCGAGCTGAGCCGCGTTCGACTCTTCTGTCTTTGTGCTCGAGTCGGTGTCATCGTGCTCCTCCGGGGGAAACGGATCCATTCTACTCTGCAAGTGCTGCAGTTTGTCCGGTTGTGGGTCGTCCTCACTAAGTCTGGAAGGAAAGAAAACATTAAATTCAGCTTTGAACTAGTGAAGCAGTAGAATCACTGCCTGAAATAAAGGATTTCATCACATTATAATCTTGATAGATGACGTGTTAGCTCTTATTTCGTATTCTCTTAGTCATGACCTTGATCATTCTGCTGTGAATTAAGTGGATTCTAGTGAACTGGGTGTAATTAGATATAAATATACACATGATATTAATGATTTACACTGATAACACAAGTTTTAGAGTCTCTCTATTTAACACTGTTTGCAGACACGAGCTCTGGAAACTGTCTGGAGCATCGGGTCCAAACATTCTCCAGTTTGTCCTTCACATGCCGCAGGAGGAGATTGTCCAGGTCACAACAACAAGGGAATTCAGGTGAGGGGTGAGAGGACGTGACGCGTGACGCAGCCTCGGGCAGCTCACGGTGGTACTTATCACCAAACACAGAAATATAAAAAGAGGAGAAGATGCCAAGGAAGATGTCAACTTGGAAAGACGAGGAGCTTTTGGGGGATAAGGGCCAATGTCGGCGCTGCCCAGGCTCCACCCCTCTCCTATTCCTGAGGTTGTGAATGTGCCTGAATTGGACAATCTCCAGAGTTCACGTTACAGAACAACTCTTCCTCCTTCGTCTCCTCCTCCTCCTCCTCCTCCTCCTCCTCCTCACCTGAGTCCAGAAGAAGGAGATCCTGGGCTGTGAGCAGCCAGACCGTGAGGGTTAGAAAAGTGCTGTAGCTCCTCCTCTGACACGCGACGCCACACAAAACACACAACGACAGAAACATCAACGCACGGCCCAACAGTTAAAATCCACATTTAAAAGTACAGTGCATAGATGAGACTACACTTAAAGCAGTAAGGGGACAACAGGGACGGGTGCTGCTCCTCGCCTTGCTGTGAACACTCCTGAGAAAGCGTGCAACAGGTTTCCAGGAGATATTAAACCAGGTGTTACCATCTTGTGTTTCCTTCTCTGAGTCCGAGTCCCAGCTCAGGGAGGAAGGGAAGGCCGAGGACTTGAGTCTCCTCTGTGCGTTCCTCCCTGGGTCAGCGCCGGGCGGGGCGTCCTCGGCCTTCGTGGCGCCCTCATCCCCGGCTCGAGCCCACGAGCTTCTCAGACCATCGCTCACATTCGGAGAACACGAGGACTAGAAGACATAGTTCCAATAAGAGGGTTTTACAGTTGCATGATGGGAATGAGAGCTCCCACATGGATGAGGGGTTTTACCTGTAAGGTGCAGCTGAGGAAGGTTTGTGCTGAGTTGAAGGGTGGGGGCCCATAGCTGGTCCCTGGGGCGAGGGGTCCTTCTGGCTCCATGGTCCCCCAGAGAGCAGTGTGGAGTCCCACTGGAGAGCAGCCGGCCTACATTGTGCAGCCTCCTCCTCTTCTTCAGGAAACACTCACACATGAACACACACTGCAAACACAAATCAAAAGTTTCACAGACCCTGGAGCTGCAGAAACGTTCATGAAGAAGCCGAAGCAGAGTCCGACCTGCAGAGGCTGTGGTGCCAGCTGCAGGTTTTCTGGGAGGCTGACCTATTTTCTCTGCTCTTAAAGAATGCACTGGCGCCCAGATGGTTACATAAATAAGTGGCCTTTATATCCAGGCCCATCTCCTGCTGCCCCTCTGAAAACCAGGAAAATGTCCGGGTGCAGGAAGGTGTCCCACGGGCTCTGCTCAGAGGACGTCTGTCATCGATTCAGCGTGTGTCAGGTGAGTGTTGTGAAATAATGCATCCATGCACGGAGGTCTTAACAACTCTAAACGCTCAGAAACTGCATTCCCCCCCCCCTCCTCCTCCTCCACAGATACTCACCGGAGTCGGCCTGGTTGCGGATCGCGGGGCAGAGGAGAGGCAGGAGAGGCGGGCTGCTCAGGCGGGGTTCGGCATGAGCTCCGGACGGAGCCGAAGCCTTTCACGGCCCGAGACGGTGCTGTCACGCCGGGGAGGGATTCACTGCCGCCGGGGCCGGAGTCGCTGCGTGAGCCGCCGCTCGGGCTGCGGTGCGCGGATCCCGTGGAGATGCCAGACCGAGCAGGACTCCATGTTATTCGGCTGCGGGCGCGCCACGGCTGCTGCGTGCGTAACGTCGACGGGGAGGGTGACGAGAAGAGTTTCCACAAACCCGCGGACTGCAAGTTTATTAACTATTAACTATTAACCTTTTAGAACACGCACGTTAATGACACGTCTTTATCAGGACGTTTCTATACGAGGATGAAAATCTCTCTGGTTATTTGTAGCTTTAATCTTTAATAACACGGTGGTGGAAAAAATGACATTTCATATTGTGCCACAGTGATAATAACCCTTAATAATATTATTTGTGTACAGATACAAATGTCATTGATGTTTGTTTATATGTCAGTTACAGTTTATATGTGTCTCACATGTTAACTCAGTGTTTAATCAGGTGTAAACTCCAGATGTTGTGGATTCCTCACTGCGTGTTGTGTTATGTTGTGTTGAGTTTAATTAGTTGGTTTGACAACATTCCTTAAATACTTTAAATCAATAAAAACCTCCTACTGCTCATTACTACGCCTTCAGATAGCGCCCTCTATTGGTCGCAGGTGGGACTGTGTCACTGTTCAGGCCTTTTTATTAAATTTGGAAAAATCTGAAACTATATCTTTCATGGGAAAAAAATGGAAATCATATCAATACAAATAGCTCAATAAGAACAGAACTGAAGTTAATGTAATTTTGCTTTTATTCTCATATTGTTTATTGTGTTCAAAGGGAACTACACATTTATAACACAAACATTATTATTGCGTGAATTTTGGTTTGTCCAAAGTTCTTCTTCTTCTTCTTGTGAGGTTGATCATCAATTCTTCTTCACCTCCTGTAATGAAATATGAAGGAATTTAAGTGACACGTCAGATCATTTATATGATTTTATATATATTTATATTTGTTGTATGTATATATATATATATATATATATATCATTTATACGAGCTGGTGAGAGAAATCTTCTGGAGGAGGATGACGTCTACAGCTGAATTATTTATTCTCACTACCAGAGGAATCATATAGAATCTCAGCTGTCTTTGCAAAACTGAATATTTTAACTTCACCAAACCATTGTTGTGTCTTCTCTCTAAGAAAGACACCTGTTATCTCACTTCCTAACTCAATCCTGCGTGTGGGTTGTGCTCGTGTCTATTTCAATATCTCATAATTCCTCCTACATACCCCGAAGTGCTCCCAGCCTGTGATCTCCTTATAGAGAGCGTCTCCAGGACAGGACGTGTTCACCGCCTGTCTGTGGCCCTGCAGGGTGAAGCCGGCCTCCAGTCGCCCACCGCCCACGGCACAGGACGCCAGCTGATCTCTCACCAGCCCCATGGAATGCTGGGAAGGCAGACTGCTGGCGTAGTCCCCGATGAAAGAAACCCCGTAGCCCATGGAGTTGTGTCCAAGGGTGTGAGCTCCTCGCCAGTGCCAGCCCCGGCCCTGGTAGATGTGTCCGTCCGAGCCGGCGACGAAGCTTCAGGAGGATCAGAGTCGTGAGTAGATGTCCCACGTTCACATATATTCACATGTTCGATACCGATGTGTGACGTCAGACAGATGTTACCTGTATCCGATGTCGTCCCAGCCCCGGTCCACCTGGTGGAAGCGCTGCATGGAGCGCATGTCTGCAGAGCACTGCTGGAAGGTGAGGCAGGGCAGGCCGGGGGAGTGGGTGTGGTGGATGTACAGGAAGGAGAGCGGCAGCGTCAGGTTGGTGGGGGTTCCTCGGTACGGCTCCGCACCCCACATACACCGAGGGATGATGGGGGGGCAATCTGAAACATGTGTGAAACCACAAGCTGGTTAGCAGCTCACCACACTTCACTTCCTGCGTGTGGTCTCGTGCTCTCACCCATGAACATGTGGACGAACTCCTTCATTCCCTCCTTCACCGCGGCCGTCAGCTGCTTCTTCTCCTTCACCTCCATCTTTGACCTCCTCTCCAGGCTCCGCTGCAGCTGCACTGACTTCATCACGTGTCTGACCAGCGTGGGAGGAACCAGCAGCTCCCTGAAGTTCCCCCTGCGGCGGCGGCTGACGAGGCGCGGGGCGGCGTCCAGTCCCGCCCGGTCCAGCTGGTGACAGTAGTACTCTGTGAGCAGACCGCTCAGCCTGGTGGTTCTGGCCTCCATCCCCAGGATCACTCCATCCATGCCCCCGTTGACGTGAGCGGTGGTGAGCAGAGTGGGGGTGTCGGAGAGGGTGAAGACCTGCGGAGAGGTCAAACTGTCCCAGCAGCCGTCCGGCCCCAGACGCTGGCTGAGAGGAGAGCCCTGGCTGAGGGACCGGCCCAGGTCTCTGGCCAGAGTGAGCTGGTACAGACCCCGAACCCGCTCACTCCTCTTGGACAGGAAGCCGGCCTCGAGGCCCAGGAGCAGCGGCCTGAGGGCCACGGTGGTGCCGTCAGAGGTCAGGACCACGCCCTCCTCTCTGCCATCAGCGGTCACCCTGTACGGAACAGACTTCCTGATGTAATCCAAGAGGCCCGCGTCCACCTCAAAACCGCTGGAATCCACATCTCCAAGGAAGTGTCGGATGAATGGACCCCTCAGACCAGCTGCCCAGCGCAGCCTCTGAAGCACGGGGACCGGGTCGGCCCCGGGGACACCGTCCTCCAGCTGCTTCACCACCGCGATGAAGTCGTCCATGTGCCGGGACAATGAAGCTGGAGACCATTTAGAAAAGCATGTGATGTGTCTTATGGATCATCTTCATGGTCTCACACGTGTCTGATCTTTTAGTTCCATGTTTAAACAATCTGCGGTCACTCCCTGAATCTAAGGAAATGAGTCTCTTGTGATGTTTTATAGGTTTCTGTTGTACTTGGTTTTGAAAAGGGCTTTATACATGAATTGTTATTGTTATATAATATCATAAAAGTATTTATAATATTGTGTAGCTGCGTTTCCTTCAGTTTCAGAATCCGCTTCATCCCGTTGATCTCAGATTAGTGACAGTGAGAGACCAGCTGTGTTTACACAGTGTTTTTATTACTGTGGATTAAGTGTCATCCTGATATAAAAAGTTTTATTAACACAAGGTTCACGGTTGTAACTTTGATGTTGTTTAAACTTTCATTTCTATAAAAACTAAATGAAAACAAAACTTTCTCAGCCATTTCACGTGTTTAAAGTTAATTCTGCTTCAATTCCAGTTCATTCTTATTCGATCAACTTCCATCAAATCCAGTGAAAACACTTTTAAATGAAATTGTCTTGTGCTCATGAATTATCACATGCAAACACAAGTCGTGTGGAATTACAGAGGTTGTATTATTGTAAAATTTGCCAAGTAGATCAACCTTTAAGAGTCTCATCTGAAAAAGTACCAAAAGCAATGGTCCAAATAAAACATAAATACACACAATGCAGCTGTAAATATGTTCTGACCTTCTGTGTCGTAGATGCAGCTCATGACCACGACAAGGGTCAGAGTGAGTCTCCAGCAGGTTGGATCCATCCTGAGCCTCAGACGCCTTCAGCTCAGAGCCTCAAATGCCTCTCACCTTGTTTGCTCCCTCTCTCATTTATAGACGTTCATATGCAGAGTAGCAGGGAGGTTATGTAACATGTACACATGCTGTAGATACGTCCGCCTTTCATCAGCTGCCGTGGCTCAGCGAGGAGCGTGGGAAACCAGCACCTGCGCCTGTGGACCTGACCGCTCAAGGTCTTCCTCCACAGAGTGACCCACCGGGACATTTTGGAGAAATTCACAACTTCTGTAAATTAATCTGCGGCTGCTGTTTGTGAAACACGCACACTTTCCTGGAATAATGGCAGCGGAGAGCACACTGAGGATTGCTGTACAAACCCCTGGCACTCCTCTCTGAGGCAACGTGTGTCTTCTTGTCCATGTTCAGAAAACACAGAGCACAACAGAGGAAGTCCCGTCAATCACATGTTGGCTGTTTGTGTGGCAGCAACAGAAACGTATCTGATTCCTTCATTAATGATTTATATATCAACTTTATAAGTGCACATATGAGACACACAGGCTGCTGTAGGTGATATCAGTGTTTACCTCAGGTACATAAGACGATACAACCAGCTCTGCTCCCAGTATAAACTACATTCACCATTATGGACTGGCCTTTAACAGCTCAAGTCTCAACTGGGCTGTTTTCATCTGTCGGTGTTATATCAATGGTTCATGTGCAATTCATTCACGGCAAATATCCTCCCACTGCACATATCCCTCCCTGTCTCACTGTATAAACTAGTTTAATGACATTCACATGTTTCCATGTTTTTATTTATATTCCATACACATGTTACTTATTACTTGCTGATGTCTTTTTGACTTGCTGCTGTAACACTGCGAGTTTCCCCATCGTGGGAAGGATTCTCTTTTGTGTGTGGTCGTACACGAGGACAGGAACAGGAAGTGGACAGTGTTTGGTTCTGCTGGAAAATACATTGCACAAATGTCAAAGTTAAAAATGAGTTATTACTTTTGTATGTAGCCATATGTAGATTTTTTTTATGGGGAAGAAGGTGAGAGAGAGAGAGAGAGAGAGAGAGATAAGCTGACACTAATAAGACTAAAACAAGAACATACAAATATAAATAAAGACAGTTTGTTAGGGCTCAGGCTGTAGATTGAAATGAAAGTTTTATTTCTCTCAAGATGTCGTCAAATACAAATGTAATTAAAAACATTAATAAAACTCTGCTCTACCTGAGTCGTAAGGTTCAATTTTGTGACCTTTCAACTTATCGAATCTAAAATAATCCTGCAGGGTAACTATGGTTATTTGTGGTTTTCCTACTGATCTGTAAGTTCAATTAAAAACAAATGAATTTGTAAATGTTCAGACTTGCATCCCTTACAAAATCCTCCTCCACAGATCCAACGATACTTGTAAAAACTTCTTAAAACTCACAAATACCAGTAGTTTGTGTATCTCTTACATTGTCTTACATCTCCACTATTATTCTATGCTCTTGGTTTGTTTATTTATTAACTAAAAATCGTTCTTACTTTACCTGTAACGCCCTTAGTATTTTGAAAGCTGCATTCATTATTATTAGTAGTAGTACCATTAGTAAGAAGACGTAGGCCTATAATATATTATATTACATGTACTGGTTCTGTCCACTAGGGTGCGGTGTACACTTCAAACCGAGGTTAACAGTATTTGAACCGCAGAGCAGCACGAAGAAGAGAAACGAGGAAAACAGGACATAAGCTGATCTTCTGTCCACTGAGGTTTGTTTATAAATGAACGCGACACTTTTATGGAACCACGATAACAGATATTAAGCAGTATATATTTGTGTGTATGTGGGTTTAGGTTGTGTAGCAAATTGTGTTTTGTGTTCCTGGAGGAGCTCGCATCGTGACAGGAAGCGTCAGTTAGCATCTGTAGCTAGGTGGCTAACAGCTGACTGTGGGGGTTTAAAACGCAGAAACTGAGCAGAATGATAAAAACAGCGTTAAACAGGTGATCAGCTGATGTTGGTCAAAGTTCATCACGTGTGTAGTTTCTGTTTCTTACTGTGAAATAAGATCTTCTCTCTTTCAGTCTCATATCTTACTATCAAGCTTGTTTACATCTAAAGGGCAGCATATTGTTGTTTAGCTTCCTCAGGGTGATTTGTTTACTGTGCCTTTTATTATCTGATGTTATATATTTGTTTATAACGCCTGTCTGTGCTTCCTCATATGAATAAATCCTAAACTGTGACACCCGTCCCTCCTCGACAGAAAATGGACACGCGGTTCACTCGAGGCAAGTCCAGCATCCTGGAGCGGCCCCTGACCCGACCCAAGACCGAGGTCAGCGTGAGCGCCTTCGCCCTCCTGTTCTCCGAGATGGTCCAGTACTGTCAGAGCCGGGTGTACTCCGTGTCCGAGCTGCAGACCCGGCTGGCCGACATGGGCCACAGTGTGGGAGCCAGCATGCTGGACGTGCTGGTGCTGAGGGAGAAGAATGGGAAGAGGGAGACTAAGGTTCTGAACATGCTGCTCTTCATCAAGGTGACCAAGTGTGAAATACTGATGTTTGTTTGAGAGTGAAATCACTTTCTACTTATAAAGTTGTTTTCTGTCCTTTAGGTTAACGTGTGGAAGTCCTTATTCGGGAAAGAGGCTGATAAGCTGGAGCAGGCCAACGATGATGACAAGACGTATTACATCATCGAGAAGGAGCCGCTCATCAACGCGTACATCTCTGTGCCCAAAGAGAACAGCAGCTTGAACTGCGCTGCGTTCACTGCAGGCATCGTGGAAGCCATCCTCACACACAGTGGTTTCCCGGCCAAGGTCACCGCCCACTGGCACAAGGGCACCACGCTCATGATCAAGTTCAACGACTCGGTCATCGCCAGGGACAAGGCTTTGGACGGCAGATAAAACACGACTGGAGACACTGGTTTTTGTTTTTGTTCATCAGTACAGGATGAGGATAAGTCATCCAGGTCCCGTCTTGTGTTAAAGTGTAGCTGACTGTGGATGATATTGTTTCTGGTAACTGATGTGATGATGAATGGATCTCTGCAACGTACTGAGCCACACCTACAGCAGAGAAGGTGCAGCTGATTGGTCCAAACTTCCAGTTTTCTGTGGATCTTCTCACTCTTCACCTTCTCAACGTCCATACATTTGTTTACCTTGCATAGCTTTTCATGTGTAGCTCCATGTGAGCTAAAGAAAATACAAAAGTTTGAAATTTCAGGTGAAACAGTGTGATTGTTGCTTCATTGTAGATCCGTGTGCAGCCCCCCCCCCCTATCTCTCTCTCTCTCTCTCTCTCTCTCTCTCTCTCTCTCTCTCTCTCTAAGTTTACAATAAGTTTCTGATATCCTTCATAATCCTGACCCCTTCACCACAGATATACTTCTGTGGGAAGCACTAACAAATAAGAATATGATTTAATATACATTTCTGTCAATGGATCCCCTTCCAAATCCTTCACACTGGTCCTTTAATTAAATATCATGAACCAGGCCCTGTTAAACTACTTTTAGACTTTAAAGCGTCTAAACTACGAATCATTAATCAAATAAAAACAACAGAATGTTGTTCGCTGCAATTGACACAAAGGTGGTTGGACATGAATCTGAATAAAAAATAACCTTCTTAATGTTGGCCAATTAATTTTCCTGGTGTCGACAGTCAAAGTTTTGTTTTCTCGTTCACTCCAGTTTAACTCAACTCTCAAGTTTCATCTCTGTGAAATAGATTCACAGTCTGGTGCAGATCCTTGATGACACTGAGGTCCTCACTGTGTATTATTATATTTGTATTAGTAATATTTAGATTAATGTGTGCATGCATGCAGAAATTGAGGGTTTAACGTGGGGGAGTTTCCATTCCACAAATAAAAGACTTCAACATTTGGAGAGTTTCTGAGATGACTTCATTGTTTTTGATTATGATTCAGAGAAATAGAATTGAGCTGAATGGATCATTATTAATAATTATTAGAGCATATTTTCCAGATCCAATAGTGGTGTCAATCAACAATTTGTCAATTATTGCTTATGATTATTAACACAGTTTGTGTCTGTTGGTAATAAAGTAACTTATAATGTTGTTATTGAATATACTCATACATGTGGGAATCTGTAGGAATGAAGAAAGAATAATATAATAATAATATTTATATAAAATCCAGCTGCAGACAGACGAGCCTGTAGAGTAAACTAACGTTAAATGATGTATAATTAATATTAATATTAAATATCCGGCTGCAGATCAAAGCTCTTGTTTTGTTTGGTTGCTCAGCAGCAGCAGCTCGTCGCCATGGCGGGAGACAGCGGTCACATGGTGGAGTCACGTGCTAACCCGGAAGTGGTGATGTGATTGTCGGTGTCTCCAAACACCGCGACGCAGAGAAGAAGCAGCTGTGATGACATGAATCCTCCCGGTGAGGAAGAGTAAGACTCCCTGCTTCATTCCTCTGTGAGCGACTGAAAACATCAACATGGCGTCTGAAGGCTTCGCCCACGAGCAGGACAGAGACACAGGTCTGTTGTTTACCTGTTTACATCCATGAGGGGTCTGTTGTTTACCTGTTTACATCCATGAGGGGTCTGTTGTTTAATGTTTACATCCATGATGTGTCTGTTGTTTACCTGTTTACATCCATGAGGGGTCTGTTGTTTAATGTTTACATCCATGATGTGTCTGTTGTTAACCTGTTTACATCCATGAGGGGTCTGTTGTTTACCTGTTTACATCCATGAGGGGTCTGTTGTTTAATGTTTACATCCATGATGATTCTGTTGTTCACATCATCACACGTGATGTTTACCTCTTTACATCATCACATTTTGTTTACCTGTTTACCTCCATGATGGGTCTTTTGTTTACCTGTTTACCTCCACGATGAGTCTGTTGTCTAATGTTTACATCCATGATGAGTCTGTTGTTTAATGTTTACATCCATGATGAGTCTGTTATTCACATCATCACAAGAGTTGTTAACCTCTTTACATCATCACATGTTGTTTACCTGTTTTCATCCACGATGAGTCTGTTGTTTCCTGTTTATATCCATGATGATTCTGTTGTTTACCTGTTTACATCCACGATGATTCTGTTGTTTACCTGTTTACATCCACGATGAATCTGTGGTTTCCTGTTTACATCCACGATGAGTCTGTTGTTTACCTGTTTACCTCCATGATGATTCTGCTGTTCACATCATCACACGTGTTGTTTACCTCATTACATCATTACATGTTGTTTACCTGTTTACCTCCATGATGAGTCTGTTGTTTACCTGTTTACCTCCATGATGAGTCTGTTGTTTTCCTGTTTACCTCCATGATGATTCTGTTGTTCACATCATCACACATGTTGTTTACCTGTTTACCTCCATGATGAGTCTGTTGTTTACCTGTTTACCTCCAAGTTGAGCCTGTTGTTTACTTCATAATCACATGTTGTTTACCTCCATGATGAGTCTGTTGTTTACATCATCACATGTGTTGTTGTTTACCTGTAACTACCTGTAATTCCAACGTTTATAATTTCACATCATCTCATTTCTGTGTGTTCTCCAGAGAAGGACCGGCTGCTCTCCTCCATGACCAGCTATGGGTCCCAGGACCTCCTCGAGGCTGGGAGCCCACGCCCCTCGGGTCTGGAGGACTCTGTGCTCCCCCCCCAGCAGCAGGAGGAGGAGGAGGAGGAGGAGGAGGAGGAGGCTCTGAGGAGGAAACTCAAGTACTTCTTCATGAGCCCCTGTGACAAGTATCACGCTAAAGGACGCAAGCCGTTCAAACTGGGCCTTCAGCTGCTGAAGATCATCATCGTCACTGTGCAGGTGGAGAAACATCTGTTTACCTCAGAACAGGAGGAAGTCCACGAGAAGATGTTTTATCTGTTGATGAATCTGTCTCTTGATTCTCTTGTGTTTTGACTCCGACTCTCAGTTGGTTCTGTTCGGACTCAGCAACCAGATGGTCGTGACATTCAAAGAGGAAAACACGGCTGCGTTCAAACACCTCTTCCTGAAGGGGTACGAGAAGAACGCTCCTCAGGAGGTGCACACGCAGAAGGAGCTGTTAGGCCACATCCACTTTGCCATCAAGCAGGTAACCAGATGTTTCAGGAGCTTCAGTGTCTTCTGTCGGGGGGGGGCTCCCTTTACTGGAGACTTTTAGCTTTTTAGGAACTTTCACATCCACAAAAATTCATATAACAAATAACAGGAACTGAAAAACCTGAAGAAGCATAATGTGTCCCTGAAAGTGTTGACACGACATTTTCTACCACTCAATTAAATAAATAATAATAAAAAAAAAAAAAACAGATGATGGAAAACTCAGGAAAGAAGTAGTTTCTACTAAAATAGACATTTTGGCCGAATGATGATGCAGATGTTTTGATTTTTCAGACCAGAAACAGCTCCACAGTGAAATTGTGCTTTACTGTGAGGAAGCAGAGTTTGACTAACGGTTCTGGTTTCCCTTCCAGTACCTGGCTCTACCGGACATCTCACTGGGACGGTACGCCTACGTGTTGGGCGTCGGCGTGGACGGGAGCGCCCTGTCCCTCTGCCAGAGGTTCTTCAGGAAGGGAACCATCGACCCCGTCAACGACACGTTTGACATCGACCCCCGCGTGGACATCGGTAGGGAAGCCCTTCACGTGGTGGAAAGCTTATGCCTTGTTGTGTTACCCAGCGACTGTGTTTGCCCGGCCCTGCAGGAAATGACTGAGTCAGTGAGTCACTGTGTTGCTGCTCCACACATGTCCAGAGGGGCCCGGACACTTTGTCCTACTTTCACAGACTTGACACGGTCCAGTTCTCAGGAAGCAAGGCATTAAAGCCCTTTTTATTTGCATACACCTGCTGGTTTGGCTATGACTGAAAACTCCTGTGACCGAAATAGATTAAGATGAATAAAGTCAATGTTAAGCTCCAAGGAAGCGATTAGAAGGCAGAGAGGAAGAGCTGAAGTGTGGTTCAAGCTGCATGTGATGTGGAAAAAGACGATTTATATGGTTTTTTAAATAACATTTCCCCATCTGATATCATTTAGTTCCTCTAAAGCTACTTTCTGGTTTTCTGCCTCTTTTCTTTCCAGATTGCCTTGGCGTGGATCCCGGGAATTACAGCATTGGAAACAGTGACTACAAGAATTTCACTCTCAAGTTTCACAAGTTAGATGTTATTATGGTTTTTTTCTTCTCATCATCAGACACAGAGAAGTGTTTTGTTCCTGTTTCAGTTTCAACACATTGAATTTCTCTGTGTGTCTCCAGGCTGATCAATGTGACAGTTGACTTCCAGCTGAAGGCCATCAACATCCAGACCATCATAAACAATGAGATCCCCGACTGCTACACCTTTGCCATCACGGTGAACTGCCCCCCCCCCCCCACCCTATGATCCCTCGTCCAGTGACCATGTTGCTTCACATTTCACAACAGACAGAAATCTAGTGTTTCCAATTTGAGAAGATGTAAATAAATGGATAGATCTAAAACTGACATGAGAATTATTTAACATATTGGATGAAATTGCAGATACTGATGATAATAGATAAATGAAATAGACGTGGTGTATTGTAAGGAACAGTTAACAGAGAGTGTATCCCACACAAACACGTCCATATCCACAGTTTGTATATTTAATACTGTTCCTCTGCGTCTGTGTTCAGATCCTCATGGATAACAAAGCGCACAGCGGCAAAGTGAAGATCAGTCTCCTGAACCAGGCGTCCATCACCGAGTGTAAAGACCCCAATGTGTCCGGGCACGGTGAGTAACTGGTGCTGGACAAGCTGCAGTGGGAGGAATCCATCCATCTTGTCTCCTGATATTTTTTATCTGTCCCTCTTGTCTTTGCCTCTGGCAGCGGAGAGCTATGCCCGGGTGTTGTTGGACGTGCTGGTGGCGGTGGTTTGTCTCTTGTCCCTGCTGCTGTGTGGACGCTCCATCCTCAGAGGCATCGTCCTGCAATATGTAAGAGGGCCGGCCGGACATTTATGAAACTCTAACTTTGGCGACCCTGTTTGATAAGATCGAGTTTTCTGTTGTTTTATGGCTTCATAGCAAATTTGGTCTAAAACTCGGCTGTAACCTTTGACCCCTTGACAGACTGGAAACACTCTATGGCACATGATTACTGCACAGCCACATTATTGCTCAGTTCCCTAAAGGAAATACACAAAAAAGCACCAAAACCAGTCTAAAGCCGCTGAACTCTCATCTTAAATAACTGCTAAAGCACGTTGGGCTACAGGAAGAAGCTCGAGTCCGGGGGAAAACCGGGTGAATCATCTCAGAAAGAGGGTTTCGAACCCCCGGTGAACAGACTGCTGAACAGAGATTGCACAATCCTCCATACTACAGGATTAGAATCTCATCTTTAGAGGATGTTTGATATTTGTCTCTTTTGTCCCGTCTCAGGAGTACGTGCACTTTTTCCATCTCACACTCTGCCGCAGTGTGAGCTGGGGAGACCGGATGGAGTTCATCAACGGCTGGTACATTCTGCTCATCATCAGCGACGTGTTCACCATCGTCGGGAGCTTCATCAAGATCGGGATCGAGTCCAAGGTAACGAGGCAGATGTTACCAGCAAGACGAGCTGCTGAGAAATCAATTAGCTGCAGCACCGTTCATTATAATCAAAGATGTCCCTGTTGTGATGCAGAATTTGTCCTCGTATGATTTGTGCGGTATCCTGCTGGGAACCTCCACCCTGCTGGTGTGGGTGGGAGTCATCCGCTACCTCAGCTTCTTTCAGAAATACAATGTATGTGGAAGACACACACACACACACGCACACAGACACACACAGTCACATTTCACACAGCTGCTCTTTCTTTGAAGTGTAAATATCTTCTGCTTCTCGCCCACAGATCTTGATCGTGACTCTTCGAGCTGCTTTTCCAAACGTTATCCGCTTCTGCTGCTGTGCCGCTGCCATTTACCTGGGGTACTGCTTCTGTGGCTGGATCGTGCTCGGGCCTTATCACACCAAGGTACTGAACCCTCTCAGGAAGGTCTCGGACCAGGGAGGAGGCGCCACGAGTCACTCAGACCAGAAGTGCTCGTCCTCACAGCCTTATTATAATGAAAAGCCCTCCAGCACATCATCCATGTAGCTTGTGTATTATTAATGAGAGAAGAAAATTGACCTTTATGAAAACATTGTTATATTGTTTTGTGTTGTGTGTTTCTGTGGAAGAAGGACATCAAAAGACAATCCCTACAAATAGCAGCTCATAAAAGTGAATGTACAGATTGAGAGGTGGATAAAATGGATGACCTCCAGTTGACCTTGTGGCTGCTGATGCTCTCTGTCCAGTTCCGCTCCCTGTCCACGGTGTCCGAGTGTCTCTTCTCTCTCATCAACGGGGACGACATGTTTGTGACGTTCGCTGAGATGGAGCGAAGCGGCACCCTGGTGTGGATCTTCAGCCAGGTCTACCTCTACACCTTCATCTCCCTCTTCATCTACATGGTGCTGTCCCTCTTCATCGCACTCATCACCGGAGCCTACGACACCATCATGGTACTGCTCAGTTTGTGCTCTGGTGTGCTTTGTGTGTTTTGTCATGGTTCTAATGGCAGTGTCAGTCTGTCAGTCAGTCCAGCAATCTGATCCAGACTCTATTATTTCAACTCTGTCTGTTGACCCACACAGGCCCAGACTCAGGAGCAGGTGCGGGTCACTGACCTTCACGTCTTCATCGCTGAGTGCACGGACACGCCCTGCTCCGGCAAGTTCCGAGGACCTGAGGGCTCGTCCTGCTCCTTCCTCTGCTGCTGCGAGTGGTGAAGAGGAGGTGGGAGTAAGTAGAGATTCTGCTTTTCTTTTAAAAACCACAGAGTTTCCACTCCAGTGACGACTGATTGCAATTTCACTCCTTTTCTTTCCCAGAAGCCCAGCAGGGACGATGGATGTCTTGACAGTGGACAGACTGACCTTGGAACATAATGTCCTCTGCGCCCCGGGTTTGAATTTTGCATTTAAATTAATTCTGGACCAGTAGAAGGCACTTATCAGTCACAAGGCCAATTACCTGCTTTTGTACTGTCTGAATAATTTATTGCCTCTTTCTGAAATCTCAGTTTGTTGAAGCTTTGAAGACGAGACACTTGACGCCAGTAAACACGACTGGACACGGCCCACAGAGTTAAAAGCAAATGCTCTCTTAATTGATGTATGTTTTTATAATTTTACTGTCCACTCGGCCACTTAGGAGACATTCTTTTGTGACCCGTGATTATGCAAATACATGTAAGCATCTGGAGCTTCACGGCAGAAGTAGAATAAACACAAGGGAGGCAGGCGAGCAGGAGAACGAGCGGCCATTAACTGCCCTGTGTGTGTGTGCATCAGCTCCTGCAACACTTTTCATGAATTTGGTTCTTTCCTCTCCTCTTCCTCATTTCATTCAAGTCCCGACTGTAACTGTGTTGAGATGAAGGCTGCACGAGGAGGGACGAGCCCTGCAGCCGACCAGGCGCTCATCAATATGGATGAGCTGCTTCTGCTTTAAAGAGCCAGGTGCTCGCTAATGCACTGCAAGGCCGGGCATTTCCGCTGTTTGTTTTTTAAAGTGTTGAACACGAGGCAGCAAAAAAATATGTCATGTAAGAAAATGTTAGGATTTGCACATTGTGCCGGACTCGTCAGCCCTTTTAGCCAACGTCTTGTATTTGTTATAACAAGATGAATCCCTAAGATGTGTCAGTATCTCCAGGAAACAGGTGATTAACTGATTAACTTGATTTCCCTTGTGTACTTTTTATGATTTTTTATGTTTTCATGCTGTTTTTATCCCTGTAAATTGCACATTTCTATGGTTCAACCATTTTTATTTAAAGGTACGGTGTCCGAGGTGTCAGACCAAGTCGTAGTCATCACACTGACATTAAACCCCCTCCATAAACCACGTCCCTGTTACTACAGGAGCTTCCTGAAGTGCTGATGTCCCTCCTGCTGTTGAAGGTCAAATGAAGGACGCTCAATGGAAAAGGGACGTTCACTGGACAAACTCTGATCAGGAGAAAACAGAACAAATGTACTCGTCTGTTTTTTGTATTATTGTGTCGTGTTTACTTAATATATCGGCTCTTGTTTACAGTCACTACAGGTTTGTTCATTCACAGTTGATGTTCCACTTCATGAAGAGCGATGTTCAGCTTCTCTTGATGTAAATGTGACACTTGGGAGTCGTACAGCTCAGCGGAGCACAGCACCGTGGATCTAATGCATCTGTTAATGTTCTCCTGACACTCTTCAGAAGGTAAATCTGATTTAGGAGAAACCGTTTTACTGCTCACTATGTTTGTTTACACGTATTCCTTATGCTGTCTTAATTATTACTTGTTAAAAGGGAGTTTATCTGTTAATGCACCGGAAGAAGTTTACACAGGTTTTTATCGTCTTTTGTATTGAATGTTTTCTGACAGAACTCTTTCTTCTTCTATTATCATATCAAACTGTGTCAAGTATATAAACCAATTATCTAATGAAATGATATTTAATCATGCTACCATAAGTGAGTTCAACATTTATAATTTTCAAACATAAGATTCCCTCAAATGTTTTGGTTAAATTGGAATATTTGGAAATTTTAAAATTTAATATTGATGTTTTTGCCGCCTGGTTAAACCAGGTTGAGAAATTGGATTATTACTCATTGTTATAATTGTTATGCACTAACTTGCCTAATAAAATCAACGTAATATATTAAAATGAATATATAAAAATGTAAATGTGATGCCAATGGAGAGAACAAAATAAAAAACAAAATTCAAAACTGTTACGATGGGAAATGAGATCAATGAAACTGCATTTCAAAATAAAGAGTTGACTTTTAATGATTTCAAGAGTTGTTTTACAACTGTTTTTGTTCACTTATATGTTCTATACATGATTTACTTATAATAATAAATGCTTGTTTACAAATCAAACACTGGGCTCTTTCTGTTCATGATAACAAAGGATGAACATGTACATTTTGAATGATGCTGTGATAGGTTGATAAAGGAATGTAGATGTGATACAAGGTCTGAATCTGCTGAGACTCTGGTTTCTGGTGGTCGTGGTGGTGGTGGTACTCGTGGTGGTGGTGTGGCACCACTAGGGGGAGAGAGTCAGCTCTGTCTGCAGCCAGTCACAGGAAATCAATGCAATCCATAAGCAATAAGGAACTGAGACAAAGCTCTGACTCAGGCACTTTGAGGAGGAGAGGAGGAGTCGCTGCCTTCATTAAAGATGAATAATGCTGAGAGTATAATTTAAATACTTAACCTTCGACTGAACCATTATCACAATCTATCTCTCTTCTCAACTCGAGGTAAAGCAGAGTCGGGCCACACCAAAAGAAAATGAAAATGCTTGTGAGCTGAAGATGCAAATGGACGAGAAGTGGACAGAGAGTCAAAGCACAAACTGTTCGTGCTCACTCAGTCCTCTTAGTGTGCTGGAGTGGTGCAGTTGTCCAATATGGTTAGTGCCTACATGCATTATTTACTCCAGGAGCCAACCAGGGCTGAGACAAAGCACTCAGAATCAGACCGACAGGAACTGGCCGGCTCTGGACATCATCAGGTTTCAGGGTGAAGCTGATTAATGGAAGAAACATACAAGACTCGGCCTCTAGCTGGTTAACTTAACATGGCGACTCACGTCCAACCCAATGACTGGGTCCTCAGGTGAAAAGGTTCTTTATCTTTGCATTTGCAGTCAGTTCGCCACGTTACTGGAGGACATACATGATGATACTGGTTCATTGATGAGGTTCCTCTTCATCTCTGTTCACATGTTGCCTGTCAGAGGGGGCATGGTAATGATATGCTGTGCTGGCATGTTGTGCTCTCTGGGGAGTCGGTGCTGCAGCCACACAGGCGTGTTCCAACCTGCATCCGCCTGCTGTTTACTCACACACACACACACACACACACACACACACACACACACACATTTGAGAGATTATGATATTCGCGTTAGTGGAGTGTGACACCGCTCGTGCATTCTGAATCCACTTGTGCCAACAGGGGTTTGATTTGTGAATGTCTCTACAGGAAAAGATGGCGGCTGTGTGTGATGTGGTGGGTGTGTCTCCCAGCGGTGCCAGCTCCTCTCTCTGCTGACAGGAAGGAGACTCAGACCTGTGCACGATGTGACTGCACACGCTGGGATACACAAAGCCCAGAGGGAACATGCCTGTATCTGCTGCTGGTAACGAGTTGTGAGCCAGTCGAAGGTGAAACTCCTGACTGGAGGCCAGGTTCTTGGGGCTTGACTGAGTGCCAGTGCTTGTGTGCTCTGGCTGCCCCCAGCTGGACTGTGGGCCGGGGGGGAAAAACAATGAGATAAATAGGACGGAAACGGCGCTGCAGGGAACACAGCCCTGCCCCTTCCTGCCTCGGCTGCCGCTCACCACTGCCTGTGTGAAAAAAACACCTTCCTCTCTTTGTTGTGGCTGGGTGACCATGCCAATACGTCCATCAGCAGCAGGCCGGCAGGCACCAGGAGGCCCCGCCCACCTCCCGGTCCGCTTCCATGTCTCTCATGCACTTGCACACGCACCTGCACGATCACATGTTCATTTTTTAACTCGTGAAAATGACCTGAGGAATCCTCCAGATATTTCTGTGGGCTTGACTTGACCTTCAGGTTTGATGTGGATGGAGTTCTCTAAGCTGACAGGCCGAGCAGTCTGAGGTCAGTGCACTTCAGAGGAGAAGCTTCCTCTGGAAACCTGAGCAGGAGCGATAAACAGGCAAGACACAAATGCTTGTAGAAAATAATCCTAATAATAAACTTTATTTATATAGCACCTTTAAAATGTTCAAAGCAAAAATGCATAGAGGAGAGAAATAACAATCAGAAGGATGCAATGTGACAGGAATCAGAATCAGAATTATTTTTATTGCCATGTATATTTGGACATACAGGAAATTATCTTGGTGTGGTTGGTGCACTGTACATTAAACAACAATATAAAAAACAACAATATAGTACAACAATATATACAGTAAGAAAGTTATGGGCACGTGCAACAATGTTGAAGTGGTCGAAAAAACAAGGTAGAATTCAATTTAATAAATATTTTTAAGACTTTCCCACGTGACGGGTCCTGATGGCAGGAGCACGGTCACCTTGAGTTTTCAGCCTGGACCTTGGAGCAGCCAGCAGGATCCATACGAGGATCTCAAGCACATGGGGGGGTCAACATATGATGTAGAGTGAAGTCAGATTCCCGGCGTGCTTTGAAAGCGATCAGTAAAAATGGCCGATGGAAGCAAGGATGCGTTAAAACCAGTAAGAAGTTAAAGCTGCTTGTTTTTTGTTTTTTTGTTTAGTGCCATTTATCTGCAGCCTGAGTCAATCCGAACCTCCCCTGTCCAGCGGCTCGACAGGCCCGAAGCCCACATCCCCAACTGAGCAGCACACAAAGGCCTGGCTCATGTAGACAGAGGCAAGTGGCTGCTGGGGGCTGAGCAGCGGGGGCAGCAGACAGACAGGCAGACGGGCGGCATGCCCTCCTCTCACACTATCTCTGATGAAAAGCCCCGTTCTGCTGAGGAACGTGGCGCACAGAAACAAAAGGTTTTTAATCCACGGAACAACGCCCCTCAGTGTCGCACTGTGACTGAGAGACAAGGCGCCCGGCTGCAGGCTTCCACACTGTCTCTGCTGCTCCATGATGGATTTCCTGCTGCTTTTAATTCACTGTCTTTCTATTTGGGCCTGTTTGCTCATCAATGTGACTAAACTCACAGGCAGGCTCACAATTTAAACTGCGTCAGCTCTAGCTCTAATTGTGTAAATCCTCTAATCCTACATCCTAATATGGAAACAACTTTATTTCAAATTGTCTGATAACAGTCTTAATAGGAATGTTGCAATCAACAGGTCTGAAATGTGTTGAGAGATATTCAGGTTCTCGATGCAGCGCTCATGTGGACAATGCAACCGCTTTAGTGCATGTGGTGCAGCAGTAGTGCACCGTTAAAGTGTGTGTGTGTGTGTGTCTGTTAGTGAATGTGTGTGTGCAGTCGTGCATGCAGCGAAGAATAAAAGGGGTTGAAGAGGACAGAAAAGGGGTCTAGGGGCCTGAGAGGGGGGGCAACAGACAACCGGGAGGAACTCGGGGCAAGACAGTCTGTTGACTTGCAAGAGGTGACATCATCCTTCGTTTGAATAATCCCTCAGGCCGGGAGCTGATTGGCTGCTCCCTGAGAAAGCAGTGCCCCTGCTATTCGCTATTCATCCCTTTCAATTTCAGCATGGCGCGCTGTGAGGGAGAATGTGGCCTTCACGGACTCGTAGATTACTAGATTCAGTTGTAAAAGTAACAAACACACACAAATGAGTTCATGCCTTTTGGGTCCTGTTATCTTACATTGGGCATTAATACTGTTTTTTATCCTTTTCATTATTTATTAAATATGAAGCAGTGCAAACGTGCCAAAATAAAAAACCATGACACTGCCATTTTGCGAGTATTAACATATGTAATAAAGACTCTTTTTACTCCATTTATATTGCACTTCTCAAAACAAACACACAAATGGCACATAAGCAAAAAACGAAATAAACAAACACAGTCGCAATAGAATGAATAAGAAAATAAAAACTCTAGTGACCCCTTATTACAATGATAAATAAAAGAAGAAGGAAAGAAGAAGAATTTAAACAGATGTAAGAATGAAATAAGATAACAAAACAATAATAATACAATAAAAGCGCAGTGATTATTAGATCTGATAAAAAGAGAGAGAGACATGAGCTCCTTCACGTGTGGTCATTATTCCGAGGTTTTGTAGCAGCACCTGAAGGCAGCGGCAGCCTCTCCTCCTCATCCATCAATTCACCGGCGTGTGCGTGTGTGCGTGCGCGTGTCTGTGTGTGTGTGTGTGTGTGTGTGTGTGTGTGTGTGCAGCGTCACTCTCCATCTGAGAGACAGCCAGCTCGAATCGTGGCAGCAGCGGCTCGTAGAGGCACTTCCGGTGGTAACAGAAACTGCCACTGGTTTGTAAAGGCAGCTGTCAGTTTCCACAGCTGTTTGTGACCTATTCAGGGAGACTGGGACCAGTTTGTAAATGGTGACTTACTTGTTATTGTTCCGAGGGCCTGGACGGTCGAGACCAGGAGATGAACTGGAAAATACTGGTTATTATAACTGGAACTTCCCGCCTGTATCAACAGTGCTGCTGTCCATGGACACATTGTCACTTAACTGAATTCATATAAATACTGAGGACATGATAATTAAACTTGGTTAAAAAAGTAGTTCAGTAGCTGGTTGTTGTTTAAAGTTTTGTTGTCATTTGTGGAGTGTATGCACTGATGCTTTTACACAATAGAAGATCATAACTCATATGATGTAAAACTGACGTAACAATACGTCAGTTTTAAATGTTCTTATGGATGTTAGTGTATTCAACTAAGAGTCCTTGCAGACATTTGGGCCAAAGTCAACTTATGATGGTGAATAAAACTGTGAATGAATAATTCGCAATTGGAAAGTAACATTGTGTGAGTCTCTCTTTGCTGTTGTGTAACACAGAAACACAGATTTAATGTATTAAGCCCACGGTTACTAAACCTTTGTTCCTTTGAGGTGTTTCCATCTACTTTGGTAAAGTTATATTCATACATGTCTACATGAGCAGAGGCATCTCTGAGCATCATTGCTCATGGAGTTATCCATCCCATGCATAATTATATGAGAAATCTCAAGGATTCAAATTTACCTTTTTTAATTTTGGTTTATCACATTAAAGGCAGCTGCATCAAAACAATGGGGCATTAGAGGCAGCTTCCTTTAAACGCTGTGGCATCAGAGGCCATTGATGAAGCAGCTGCCTTGATCAGTGGCAGCTTCTGTTTACACCGGAAGTGCCAGTACGAGCTCCAGCTGCCCCCCCTTCTCTTTCTTCCTGTGAACGCGCATCACTTGAGGGAAACGGCGCTCGAGACCCAGAAGTTTCTTGTCCTTCGTCTCAGCTCGACTCGGCTCAGCTCGGCTCGGTTTCCCTGCTCTCTCTCTCTTCTCCTCCTTCTTCCTGGTTCTTGGTTCTTTTTTTTATAAAAGCCGTCCTCCGCCTCTCTGCGCCTCTCTGTCTCTGCTGACCGGAGGATCGAGCCGGGGCGTGCGGGAGAACACTGGGCGTAGCTGGGGAGGATTCCGCGAACCTGCCGCCACACCGACCCACCGGTAAGACTGCCGCAGCTAGCATGCTAAGTGCCCGCTAACACCTGAGGGTTGTCTGGTTGAATCTCCGTTAAATTGGTCAAACCTCGTGTCCGTCGCCCGTCGGTGTCATCCCGGTGTTGCACGTGAGTCCCCGGTGACACGGTTCTGTTCTATGGGTCGAATCCCCGGTTCAGGGGGTCTCATTTTCCTGCTGGACCTTTTCTTAGTGGCCCCTTGTTTTCCAGAAGGATGAGCCGCCCCTGCTCCTCATTCACCGGCTCCTGTGAGCTGATGGGGCGGTGGCAGACTGGGGCTGTGGAGCCCCCCCGCCCCCCCCCAGCTCATCTTTAACAGGGGTTCGGCTCCACGATGATAATCAGTGTGAATTCATGCCGGTTTCGTGTGTGTCTGCACAAGACACGTTGCCTCCTTTGTGACACCATTTTCTGAGCTTCTCCCCTCCCTGAACTTTCCAGCCTCAGCTCCCCTCCCTCTCCATCCTCCATGGTGGATGCCCATTGTTCTGCAGATGAGCCAAGTGGAGTGTGTGAGAGCTGAGAACTGCTGCAACCTCCTCTTCTTCCTCTGCTCAGTCCTCTCCTCCACCATGTTTATTTTAAAAGCATTGGATGAAGCCACAATTTCCCCTCAGACCCTATTTTCTGAGAGAGAGAGAGTATCTCAGATTGTTGTGCACAGACTTGGAAATGGCATGTAATCAGAGGTGATTAATGTCACCCCCCCAAAAAAAGTGATCAGCTATTGTGGCGTGAGAGTTGAAGCTGGAGGGGGGGCCGTGGCTGTTCCGTCAAAGGCTCTTCTTTTTTGGTGGGTGAGTGCAACAAGACAGATTACACTCCTCTTTGTGGAACAATGGGGGAGGAGGAGGAGGAGGAAAACGCTGCCAGTTCCCAAAGCCCAGCACAGAGCGTTTAATAAACGGCAAACATGCAAGGCATTGAAAATCTTTATCCTCAGCCCACAACTCTGCTCCCGACCCCTGAGGGGCTGCAGACAGGCGACAGGGTTTGTCTCCAGCTCCGTGGCCTCGGTGGGCAAGTGTCGGTCAATAACGTGCGGTGATCGACCAGGAGGCATCGATGTCATCCAGAGTCAATGGCGTCCCAGGGCGACTAATAAGAGCACTTTTACAGCTCTGTCACCCAGGGCTTGGAGACGCTTCAGGAGGTGGGCTAAGCCATCGGCTCGTCCACCCCCCCCACCCCACCCCCCTCCGGTGCGTGGATGAGAGAACGGCTGACTCACAGTGTTGGTGGATGAAGCTGGGAAATGGAGGACAGATGCACGGCCTAATGCAATAATGGCAAATTAAATTTAGCTGCCATTAAAAACCACACTCAGTTTTTTTTTTATGAAGTTATTTTAGACGATCCTAAAGAGGTTATTATGGGGGAGGATTCCTGCCAGAGGGATTCTGTGTGAGGAGAGGACCTGACTGAGATTATACTCGTACAAATTAAGCCGATAATTGTAATTGAGATAAATATCTTAAAATTGGGAGCATTTTTGTCAACTGGGTGTAAGACAATCCTTCATGGTTAATTTGCTTGTATATTTATTAAGATGTATCACATTGTCTTATCATTACTCTCTGTTTTACCAGCTGGAGTCAAGGGTTTAAGACAATCCTTCATGGATGTAATGCCGAAGCTGTGATTCAGTTAATCAATACCTGGGAAAACCTATTGATCAATTGTAATCAATATAAATCGATGTTATTCAGACTAATGATGTGTAAAAGTTCCTTGGTTTCAGTTCTAGCAGCTGCTGAGCAACACGCCTCTTCTGTTACGATTGTTCTCCTCACATTTGAACACATTGAAGATTTGTCACTGATTAATTTCCCATAGAATGTTTTTCATGAGATTGTAATTTTCAGCCAATTTAAATCTTAATGACCTATTTTACCCGCGGCTGGCTGCTCGACCCAAGCCTGGATGATTGTTGCATTAATAGACCTGTGTGTCAGCTTGCCCTTAGCCTAAGGACTGGTGTTGGGGTGGGTGTGACTCAGAATTAACCCCCCCCCCCCCACCCCAGATCTGAACTTCTCCTTTGTGACAAGGGCAGGCCTGTGCCTCTGGTCATCCTCTGTGACCCTTGCACTTTGAGCGTCATCACAAAAGATGACTCTAGCCCTGTTTTGAGCCGCGCCAACAACTGCACAATAGTTTCTTGTTGTGAGATTATTAAAACACAAACAGAAACCGAGTTTGGCTCAATTTCCTCCCCCCTCTGTTCTCGGGTGATTGAGGCTCGAGGAAACTGTCGGGGGGGGGGACCGCAGGGAATTTGCAGAGTGAAGATAAAGCAGAGATAAACTTTTCTGTCGTCTGAGCTCTCCCAGTCGTGATAGCAGCCCCGGTTGGCGGTGTCACAGTTGTCGGGGCACGCAGTTGGCAACTGGCGGCGTGGTTTTGAGGCTGTATTTGCCAGCAGCTGCAGTAATTTGCTGTTTTCGGCCGCTCTGAATTCCTCTGGTGGGAGGATGGTTAATGGATGTTGTGCGCAGCCCTGTTGCTAGGCCTCGAGACCAAAATCTTCATGGCACAGTGTGTAAGCAGTGCTCGGCTGTTTGGTGTAACGCACCCATGGAGATGGTAAAAATGAGGCCAACAATGACGTTTGCAATGTCAGTCATTTGGTTTGCTTTACCACCTGTGGCACAGAGAAATTGATGGCAGCGGGGTCTACATTGGTTTCGCTGTACTTTTGCTGGTCTGGCCTAGTGGTTGATATGGTTTTGATTATTCAAGAGGCTGCCCAGCATGCCCACACCATAGCCTTGTGTGGAATGACAGGCATTTGTGCCAGACACTGGTGCCGACAGAATGACAGACTCCTTCTTACCATGGGCAGCTGTTGGCATCAATTCGTTTTTCTGTCATTTCAATTTCTGCCAGTGACATTTTAAATCTGGCTATGCCCTGTCTCAGCAGACTGCTGCTGTAAGGATACTTCAGCACCTCCATGTGAAGTGTTAACTGCACTGGATGGGGTCATGGTTTGTTGTGGAAGTCAAAGATCAGCGTTTTAACACCAGTTTCATGGCGCGTAAGCTGTGGTTTGTACCATCCAGCCTTCCTGTCGTCGTGCTAGGGATCCGATTCCATCTGGAACGTGCCTTGTTCTACTTCAAACAGGACGACATAATCCTCTTATGGTCACGGTTGTTCCACTTGTACTTTGTGGGCATGTGTCCGTGTCCCTCGTGCAAAAATCTGGAGAGAGCGCCACCGCCTCTCTGGTGTGTGTCTGCCATCCTGTCCAGATGCATCAGTTCTGCCCTGTTCCTCCATCTCTCTGTATCTGCTCTATCTGGTGTCAGGGATCCAAGCCACCAGCTGGTCCAGGGCCGGCCTGATCTCATTTACCCACGGCGAGGAGCTTGTTTGTGGGCAGACGGCCCATTATGGAGATGATCCAGCAGCTCTTCAAGTTACAAATTAGCCTCAGTTTCTCTATCTCGCCTCTTCCCTGGCTGTTCCTCACTTTTTCCTCCCCCTTCTTCCTTTTTTATTGTCCTCTCCTATAACCTTGTCAGTGCCATCTCCCTTATCTCCCAGGGGAGAAGACTAACAGCATCAGAGGAACCTGCTTGACTAATGCACTTCCTCTGTCTCGGTCTGTTGGTCTGTCTGTCTCTTTCTTCACCCTGCCCATCTGTGGAGCCGGTGGCTGCTCCCCACTCTCTCCTGTGCGATCAATATCCACCCAGTTGAGCTCCGCGCTGCCCTGCTGGTCGCCCCTGCAGGCAGTGGGGCTTACCCAGTCTGTAGTGGGGTCCTCGCTGATGGGGCCTTGTTTGTAGTCGGGCTCTGTCTCATCTTTATTGTTTTGGGGCTTGTGGACCCTCTAGCCCTGCCTCCCTACAGTATTGTCTGCTTTCTAGGACATACCCAGGCCTCTGTTACTGCCGCGTATCAGTCCCTCTTTCTTTCTTGTCTTCCTTGGGCTTCTCCCTGTTCATCTTTCTCTCCGTCCCTGTAGCTGTGTGTGTAAACTGTGTGAGGACAGCCTAGGCCGACTGTACAAGATTAGCATCTCTCTTTGTCCAGTGTTAACAAGCTCTGTCATGTGTTAATCTGCTGTCCCCAGGGGGCCGAGTTTCTCCGAGCATGGACGCCACCATGGGAAGGACAGCGTTTGTATGCATGCGTTGTGTGCATCAGATTGTTTGGTGTTTGCTGGGAGGGGGTGGTGGGGTGAACGCACACAATTTACAGCACTTAACTATGAAGGACATAGGAATTCTCTATCTGTGGAGGTCGCACACGCTTTTTGCAGATTTTTTTATTTTTTTCTTCACTACAACGGGAAATTTTATTACCAAAGAGGTATGTTTTTAGACTTGTAATCTCCTAATTTCATTTGTAAAACCTCCAGTATGAATCTCCAAATAGTCCTTGGGATTAGTGCCAGCCTTTCTGATCACATGTCCGTGTGATCCAGGTGTCTGCCTCGCAATCTGCTGCTCGCTCTCACGCAAACCAGCAGCAAGTAAACAAGACAGAAAAAGACTTGTTCCTTCCTCTCAGCTGGGGCCTTCGTTCCGCCTCAGTTTGTCTTATTGAGCATCCCACTGACCCACTGGAAATCCCACTGACCCACTGGAAACCAATGGGTAGATATGACCGTACTGTATAATGGGACTAGTCTAGATAATTGGCAGATATATTCTTAAAGGTTTATCTTCCTCTGTCTTCATCTCGACGTAAGTCTCCGTCCAGTTATTTTTACGTGTATTTTGAATTTGGACATACTAAAATATTACAATGTTTTACTCTTTGTCATCATAATCTCTTAATTTCTAGACCAATTTAGTGTTGCAGTATTCGATTTTTTGACTGCACAACATTTTGAAACCTGCCTTCCTTGTCTTGGTTTCTTTCCTCTCTCACTCTCCCCTGCTCACTCGACCCTCCCACTGTTTGGGGGGGTTGGACCCCAGAGAGAGTGGTGGGCTTTGTTTTGAGTTTATTTGTGTGCAGGACAGAGGCAGTTTCCTGACCTCACAGGTCAGAGGTGTTCTGGGAATGTGAGTGATGTCATTAGCCTCAAGTTGATAGCAGCACTGGTAAACCCCCCCCCCCCCCAAACTGCTTTTAACAAGAAGACACATACCTTCGGGACCCCTCATCCGACTTCCACACATAGAGCAGTTATTTAGGGTTTGGTATTAATCGACCTCTCATCTGATGGTTGGCACTCAGATGTTTTCTTAAGGGATCAGCAGCGAGAGACGTGATGGCGTGTCGGAGCTGAGGAAAAGGCAGTGACTTGTAGAGCCACCCTCCCACTAAGTGTCGGGGGGGGGGGGGGGAGTCAGTGGGGGCTGTGATTGTGGGCAGGAGTGGTATTTGCTTTGAAAGACTCCTGTGAGTGCTGTTACATAAGTCCTTTACAGTACTGACAGGAGTCCCAATGAGAAAAAAGCTTACTTTACAGACAGGCTGCGTCAGTCTAATACTAATGGGTTTACACTGTGTAGAAAGATGGACGATGCATCTCCTTCTCTTCTCATTATCCAGAAATTAAGCCCAAATATCCTTGATATGAATCTTTCCATCAGAGGACTGACCTGCTGTTATAGAAACTCCACCAATCAGTAGTCAATCTCAGCTCAGACATTCCTTTTTATCGCATTAATTATTTGACTGTGATTAGAACAACTTAAAATAACAGAAACCATCTTTGAAAAATCTATTTAATATATTTATTTTGGCCTTCTAGTTTTGGCAGGCTCTATGTACTATATTGCAGCCAGTCAACAGGGGGCGATGATGAGGCTTTGGCTTCACTTTTTGGTTGCAGCGTTGTCTTTGTTTACAGTTTGTGAAGGAAACGCCCTCCTTCAGAAACATCTTGTGTAGTAAGCAGCTGCTGGTGTGTTGCTGGTGTCCTGCCAAGATGTGGCTGAGAGTAAATGAAGCATGCTGCATTGGGGAGTAGAAACTTTACATCTTTACTTTTGATTCAGTTATCTAAGCAGCAAAGATATATCCGTCTCCCTGCTAGTCCCTGTAGCCCTCCTGTGCTTGAATTCACATTTATGGCCCTCTACCAGCCATCCTCCTAACAACCATTCTAATTCCTGATGAAGTTATCTGTTGTATTATACTTCCTGGCAATTCTGTAGTGCTTCAATAAGGATGGAGTATATAATATTAGCTAGCTTACACAGGTGTCTTAACAAACATAAAATATATAAAAGATGAAAAGTAACGGAATAAAACATGGCTCACCGCTCCCTGCAGGTGACTATCCCATTTAGTGGGATTTAATATGAATCTTTTTAACTGTTACATACATATAGGGTACAATAAAACTAGTACTCAAAAGAGCATAATCATATTCATGTAGTTAGTCCAAAACCTTCCACCTGGAATTACGTCTGCAAGAGATTGGCCAGGCCCCTCACCAATATGGACTCAAAAGATGCTGTTTAAATCTATATTATAAACTAAGCTCTGTAAAAGGTATGTAAACACTAATGTGAGTAAAAAGTTTTTGAAAACAGTAGTTAACTATACAGAAAACATTTTCCTGACCACAGAACGTCGTCCTGCTCCTGCAGGTTGACCTTGCAAGGTCCTGTTAGAAGGCGGTGGCCTATGCATGACTGGAGAAAGAGCTCTCAAAGATGGAGAACGAGCAGCAAACAGCCTCTTCATCAAACCGTGGAGGTGGATCGCTGGACCAACTCCTCCCCTCAGTGAGCAAAGGCCTGACACCTCGGAAAAAAACCACCAGCCAGTGCAAGTCTGACCCTCCTCTCCTACGCACCGCCAAACGAACCGTCTACACCGCTGGACGCCCGCCATGGTACAACGAACATGGAACCCAGTCCAAAGAGGCCTTCGTCATTGGTCTGTGTGGCGGCAGCGCTTCAGGAAAGACAACAGTAGCCATGAAAATCATTGAGGCTCTAGATGTGCCTTGGGTTGTGCTGCTTTCAATGGACTCTTTTTACAATGTCCTCACCCAAGATGAGCAGATGTTGGCCGCCAGTAACTGCTATAACTTTGACCACCCTGATGCCTTTGACTTTGGTTTGCTGACACAAACCCTGCGCAGCCTCAAACAAGGCAAGAGCGTTAAAATCCCTGTGTATAACTTTACAACCAATGATAGACGGAAGGAGTGGAAAACTGTGTATGGAGCCAATGTTATCATCTTTGAAGGAATCATGGCCTTTACAGATAAAGAGATCCTACAGTTGCTGGACATGAAGATTTTTGTGGACACCGATTCTGACATTCGCTTGCTGCGCCGGTTGAGGAGGGACATTACTGATAGGGGGCGAGACGTGGAGCGCGTCATTAAACAATACAACAGGTTTGTGAAGCCAGCGTTTGAGCAGTACATAGAGCCCACAATGCGCCTGGCTGATATTGTGGTGCCGCATGGTGGAACCAACATGGTGGCCATTGATCTGATCGTGCGGCATGTACAAAGTCAGCTGGAGGAGCGCGAGCTCGGTGTCAGGGCAGCCCTGGCATCTGCAGACCAGGGACAACCACTCCCCGAGACCCTCAGCATCCTGGAGAGCACACCCCAGGTTAGGGGTATGCACATCATCATCAGAAATATGGAAACCAGCCGCGATGATTTGATCTTCTACTCCAAGAGGCTGATGCGTCTGTTGATCGAGAGAGCGATCTCCTTCCTCCCCTCACAGGTCCACCTAGTCCAGACCCCTCAAGAAGAGGATTATGAAGGCCGGTCCTTTCATGGGAATAGGATCACGGGCGTTTCCATCCTGCGAGCCGAGGAGACCATGGAGCCGGCACTCAGGGCCGTCTGCAAAGACTTCCGCATCGGCAAGATCCTCATTCAGACCAACCAGGAAACAGCAGAACCAGAGCTTCACTACCTGCGTCTACCTAAAGACATCAGTGAGGATCATGTGATTCTGATGGATGGCACTGTGTGCACTGGAGCTGCTGCCATGATGGCTGTACGAGTCCTGCTGGATCATGGTGTTCAGGAGGACAGAATCCTGCTGGTGTCTCTGCTAATGGCGGAAATGGGAGTCCACTCAGTGGCCTACGCGTTTCCACAGGTTAAAATCATCACAACAGCCGTCGACAAGAATGTCAATGACCTCTTCCACATCATACCTGGCATGGGAAACTTTGGGGATCGATTCTTTGGAACGGAGCCAGGTCCTGACTGGAGCGATGAAGAAATGGACGAGCCCAGTTACTAACTGTGTTATTGACTGTTCAATAAAGTGTCTGGGGATGCTGGTCAGCGTCCCTCTGACGACAATACGAGGATATGCTCTTTGCTTCGGTCAGGCCTTGACATTCTGTCATGTTCTTTTCCTCTATATCTCAGAGGAATACCCACAATCCCTTGCCCCCAGGGCTTACCGCTCCCTGCTAGTATATATCTCCACACCAGATGGCACTGTTTATCCCATTTAGCGGGATTTAATATAAAGCCTTTTAAATATGTTCCAGTGGCACAAAACAAGACATTTGATGACATCACCTCAAGCTTCTGGATTGTTCTCTGTGGTTAAACTAGATTTGAATAATTCCATTCCATTCCCAGTAATGGGTCTGAGTAGCGGTAAATGAGCTGAAGAGTTGACTGAGACTACTGTTGTCATTTAGATTGAATAGACAAGCAGAGGCCGCTTGCCAGCGCGTGGCGTCTTGGATCGGACATTGTTGCCATTGCAGAGAGGAGCAGTGATACGCACTCGCACACACAGAAACAAACATTCAATTTATTTCACTTGTGTTTGGTCCCAGTCTCAAGTCAAACTGCGTCAAATCTGAGGCCGGTTGCATCAGCCCACTTACCCATGAGCGCTGGTGCCGTGAGCAGGAGTGCAGTGAATAATTGAAGCAGCTCTGCGGAGTCGTGCTCGTTCCAGAGACGAGTTTGGAGCTCTTGTGCCATTTTAGGACAATGAATCCAGAAATTATCTAAAAAGAAAAGGACTTCATCAATATATTAGACCTCTGTGAATGTAATATTCACACAGAGAGCATATGTCACTTCTCATCTTTAGTCTCTCATGGTTGGATTTACAGAAGTTGAAATAAATTGAATAACAACTCACAAGAGGAGTTTAAATGTGTTGAACAGATGACAAATGTATTGCCTAACAATCACAATACATGTACAGTACTGGATTTGTGGTATAAAACACAATGGCAATAAAAATGTTAATGAATATTATGTTTACTGCTACCCGGTTGGACTGTGTGTATCCATATGATCGGTTTCACTGCTGGCCAAAGCTCCATCATTTGACTCTTCAGCTTCTTTGTCATTCAATTAAAAACCAACCTACACAGCGGTAAAGAACTCTTCTCTCTCTGTTCTAATATGAGATCTCATTAGATGAATTGAAATTATCACAGTTTTCAATATTTTTTAATTGAAAACTGTAACCATTACTTATTTATTCCTACATTTTTGCGTTCTAAATCCAACCTGTGCTGTGTCACCGGGTGGGGGGAGGACCCTTTATTAGCAGTGTCAAAGAGCTCAGTGTCTTGTGTTTGCTGCGTGTGGAGATGAAAGCGCGTCAATTACAGGGTCAGAGGTCACTGAATGCTCATTAAAAATGTCTTCAAGAACCAGACCCTACAAACGAACGTTCTCTCACCTCATTGGCAGAATCTCTGCTCAAACCTTCTATCCTCTTACCCGGGCATTAGTTATGTCTTAAGTAATTCTATCAAGCGTGCTCGAGTTCACGTTGGCATTAGCCGGGGGTTACGTCGGCCACAAAAGCTCACTTTCTTTTCGCATCTTCTCTGCCTTCTCCCCCGCCCCCACCCCCACCACCACCACGGCTTTCCTTCCCCCACAATCCCTCTCTTTGACTACTATTTAGAGTAGGCCCCGGGGATAGAAGAAGGCTCACAGAATGCATGTGCGTTGTGTGTGTGTGTACACAGTTCCTGTGATAGCAGTAGTCCAGTCTCGACCACAGCAGTTCATAGATGCTCTGAGACGGTTGGTTGGCTGAAATAAGGGAGTGAGTGAGTGAGTGAGTAAGACCGATTTGATTCAGGTCTTTGTGTAGATAAGGCGAAGAGTCTCTTGTTTCTAACTGACATCAGACGTGAACACACACACACACACACACACACACACACACACACCACAGCCCAACAGCAGATTTCACATTAACATTCAGCCTCATAACAAGTCCTGCATCTTCTTGATTTCAATCTGCATAATAAATCACAGCTACCCTTTGCATGGTTATTTACAAAACAGGTTTCAGATATGTGGTTTTTCCCTCAGAGCGGTACTTCAAAGTAACCTGCTGTATTCTATACATGCATTGTTGTGCATTGTGCACCCCCCACACACTCACACAGTAGTAGATTGTACACAAAAGGGGTCAAAGTACCAGTTTTCTGTTTTGAATATGCTGATGACCTGATTATTCAAGAACAGCATGTTTTTGTCTAGACAGTCGAAAAACCTTGAATCCCTCAGTGGAACTGGATGCCTTCCAGATATTGACTGTATTGGAACTGTGTGCGGAGAGAGAGTTGCACATGAACATTTGAAGACACACACAATTTGTTTATGTCCCACTGTGGGTATTAGGAAGGGATGATGCCGAGGGGGATGAGCTCACCTAGCAGAGCTGCTCTGCCATCATTAGCTTACCACTTGAAGCCTATTAACTGTAATAATAATGACAACAACAACAACCGGAACAAACTGCACAGCCAGAGCCAACTTATAAAAGGTCTTCCAATATTATTGTATTGATAAAGACAATAAAACAAAGGCATATTGTACAAGATAAAGTGAGACACAATGTGAGCTCAAGAAACAAAGGATGTTACATTAAAACTAGTGGATAAAAGTTCAGTTGTGCAAGACTGAATAACTATTCTTGTATAGTGTGTGTGTGTGTGTTATCTCTTCAGGACCCTTTCCAGTACAAACAGTGACTGTGTCGGGACCAGTAGACCTCATGGGACCTCTTTTCTGATGTACTGGTTTAGGTTCGGGGTAGGATGTGAGCTGTGGTTGAGGTTAAGATCAAGCTTAGTCATTGCTAAGGTTGGAAATTGGGTTTTTGTGCGACTGTCTGTGTCCATGACTGTCGCACCAAAACAATGCAGAGTCCAAACAAGGATAGTTGTGCAAACTTGTGTGTGGGCGTGGGTCTGTGAGTGTGTGTGTGTGTAGACCCTGTGCTCTGACTACTGCCTCTGGTTTTTGTGTGACTTAGTATTTGTGTGGGTTCCTTTTGTTCTCAGTTGCTGTGTAGCTCATCATTGAGGCTTGCAGGGAATTTGGAGTGGGATGCTGCGACCACATGACTTGGACACACCGCGAAGGCCGACACGCACATTTTTTGCAAATTCAACTACATTCCCAAGTTTACTTTAAACCAAGAGGATACCAGTGTGAAATGTCCAATCTACTACATCCATGGGACTCTGTTCCGTCTCCAGCTGTTGTTTTTGGGTGGAGAGTGGGTCCAGTGGGGATAACAACCCCGGACTGTAGAAGTAGCTCTTCAGCGACAAATCATTTGTTTTGTGTGTGTGTGTTGCTCAGGCCACAGGAGGTCAGGACAGCTGATAGATGCTGTCCAGCTGCTGGCTCTGAGGTAGGCTGAATAGAAATCATCTGTAAATGTAAGCTCCCCCTTTATGCTCTAAATACTTCACACTGCGTAGGGTGCCTGAAATTAAACCTGTTTTGAAATGAACCTGATGAAGCTGAAAAAGACATCTGCCGGGAATCCACTGCAAGAAGTGTTCACTGACTCTCAGACCATTATGTCTCAGGCCATTGAATTAATTTGGTCTCTGATGGGTTGAAAATGCCTGTTTGTGTGTTACGTCGGGGGGGGGGGGGGGGGGGGTTGTAGACTTAACAGGATCAATGTTGGTAACAGAGAGGATTTCCCAATCTGGGTTTTTCCCTTGGTTCCTGGAGCAAAGCCTGAGTGTTAAGACAATTGGATGGAGACTTGTTTTTTTTTTACCTTGGAATGGATGAGCTTAATTCTGCCAGATTTATTCATGTCAGTTTGGTAGATGCCAGGGGAAAGCATGAAGCATTGCTTGAAGAGAGTTGGATCAATGTTACACCAGTGTAGTGGTTTTTAATATATTCTAATTCCATAGAAACTCCTGTTAGAATGTTCTTTGAACCCAAATCATCCATAGATGGGCAGAAATAATTGATTTATTGAGGAATAACACGTGCTAATTGAACTTTTGAAGTAGGCTAATTTATAAATATGTGCCCTTGGTGCAAGAGTCCCAGTCAGTCCTTTAACTGCCTTCAATCTAATTAGGTTGAATGAAAACCTGTAATTGGCATTGAAGATGTTTCGGTTGGGAGAGCTGCAGTGATTAGGAATGGAATTCAATACAACACGAAGCTGCTGTAATTACTGTGCAATGAAAGAATTGTATACATTTCCAAAGCCGTGCGTTTGGGTAAAAACACATGGTTGCTTATGAATACAAAATATATAAATGTAGAAGGCGTTTAAGAGTTCAGTAAATTAGATTTTATATTTGGGATTAGTTTTCCTCCTGAAATAGTGAGAGTGCCTCAGTGCAGCTTAGTTTCTGTGGAGACTAGACGAATAAGTATGTTTACTGCTCTGGTGTCTATGTTTACCTCTGACTGGTGGTCCAAGTGACAGAGCTGAATGAGCAATCGAAGCCAGAGAGAGACGTGCAATCTCACAGCTGTCTGGAGACTCGCAGGAGTGAGAAATGTTCCTCTGGCTGTTGGTGTGAAATCTGGATTTATCACTCTCTCCAACACACACACACACACACAATCATGCAGACACACACCTCTAATGTAGGGTGCTGTGGAGAGAAGCAGTGAAATGAACGGTCTAACCAGATGCTTAAGTCTACTGTCGGAAGAGCAGAACGCCAGAGTCTGAAAGACGGAGGAGGGATTGGTGATTGGACACAGTTTTATTTCCTGGTTAACTGCACAGTCATCTCCTCCTCCTCCTCCTCCTCCTCCTCCTCCTCCTCCTCCAGTTCCCCGACCTGCCTGTCGAATACGTGTTGATGGCTATAAATGGTCTTAACCAAACAGCAGAGTGCTTTTATTCAAGAGTCTGAAGTATCAAGTGGGTGGAGTTAGATGGACGAAACCTAATTTGTCTCAAAAGCAACATCTGGTGCAGTGAAGAAGTTTGTTCCACACGATTTGAACTGAAAGTTATATGTTGTTATCTAACATTGCAGGAATTTCTATTTCCTGGAGCGTTGAAATGAAATAAGACAGCTGAAGATTAACCACATGAAGTCTCAACCACAGCTTTAAGATGCCTGCTTAAGCACATTGTCAATGCTGATTATTTTATTATCAATATATCTATTTATATATACAAGTAAATGCATGTAATAATGAACTTTTCCCACATTTATTTAACTTGAATTTAATTATTTATTCAGAAACATAGCAAATGTAAAAGTCAAAATGGATTACATGGTTGAACAAGTTTATATTCAATCATACAATTACACAACTGATTGAATTTAACGGCCTCTTAGCTAATTCGTTTTTTCTGCTGACTTCCTGAGGCACAAAGAACGTAAAGTCTTTTTGAAATCCACCGCAAAAGTTAAATTATTATTATTATTATTGAGGAACATTTTGGAATAAACAATAGCATAGGGGAGGAGTTGAGATACACATCAGAGATCAAGGAGGATGCCATAGGAATGAATACACTTCAGTTTGACCTGCTTACAGACACAGTCATGTGGAAAATGGCTGTTATTTAACTTTCCATATTATTTTCTGTATTCCTCCACTCCTCCTCCCTCTCCCACCAGGCTTCACCCTGTCCCTCTCCTAAAAGCTGTGACTGGTCGTGGCAGAATTAAACCAACTGTCCACATTTTGTAGCCTCACTGGCATTTAAAAGCCTCCTGTGACCGACGGGTGCGGCAGCATGAGTCGCTCCTCACGGCTACCCGTGGCCTCTCAGCCTCTAAGGTTGTTTTGGGCAGCGGCCTGTTTCACTGGTTCTGTGTATTTGGTCTTATGTGTTGTTTGGGATGCATGGATTCTTTTTTTTTTTTTTGCTAAGTCTCTCTTTCCCCCTCCGGCCCTGCTCAGCTGCTCGAGCCATCTGTGCAAAGGCAAACAGAGAACAGAGGGATGGAAGGAGAGCAGGAGCCATGGGGGAGGAAAGAAATCGAGGAGAGGGGAAAATGGTTGGGAGAAAGGGAGGATCACCGGGAAATGAAAGAAAGAGATTTAGCTCAGACGACGAGTGACCGAAGAGGGAAAGATAGACGAGGACGGGAGTGTGAGAATTGTTTCCAGGAAGCCAGCGGCACAAAGATGATGTCTGTCCCATTCTAGAAATAGGACAGTGAGCGTTCATACAAGTTTAGGTCAGTGGAAACTAGGATGAGTAAAGATGTCTGGATTCTGCAGTTTGACCAGCAGTGAGCTCATTTTACATCTTGTTTTTTCCCCCTGTTTCTTTCCTCCCCCTCTGTCCCACCTCCTCCCAGTGTTCCCATGCTCCGCAGGCCAAGCCTCTTCCTCTGGGCCGGCCTCTGCTTTGCCTCAGAGTTTGTCTCAGCCCTCGAGCCTCCAGCGCAGTCGGCTCCTCGCTCTGTTTGTAAACTTTGACAGTGCAGTTTCCTGCGTACACACGCCTCACACGCCCTTCTCCACCCTGCACTTCGCTTACTCCCTCTCCCGTCATCCGTCCGTCTGAGAATTGCAGAAGAATCACAATTAATTAACCCAGATGGTCGCCCATCATCAGGCCTGGCATGCCTCACGTCCCCCATTTCTTGTCCTCAGTTGCTCATCTTTGTTTTTCACCCATGAGTCAAACTGTCTTTGGGCTTGTTGTTCATTTCTTGACCCAAATACGTCCACCCCATCTCCTTCTTTTTCTTTTTATATTAATTCAAGTCACAACGTTGAAAGTTGTGTTACGATTATTGGTGGTGTATACAGTGTGTGCGTGTGTTTGACGTTTTTTTGGCTGCAGCTTTATCCCAGAAAACTACTCTTCCACACTAGTGACTCCATTTTGTAACAGAAAAAAAAGGAAGAAGCCGTTAAACTGTGCAACTGTGTCACTGAGCTTTTTTGGTGCCACAGAGGAAACATTTGCCACTGCACTGCGGTTGGCATTGATATTAATGAAGGCTATTTGTAGAGCCTGTCGTTCCTGCGGCAGAGATGTGGCCCCTACCACGCTACCCCGTCTTTACGTGGCCCTTGAGATTTCGCGTACACATTCAACTGATCATAACATGGGTCGATCTAATGGTTTATCTGCAGGTTTCCTCAAGCACGACTTGTCTGAAGCTGTGATCTGTTTTCTTTTTGTGTGTATGTGTCTCTCTCTCTGTGTTAAACTGTCAAACATATGATTCAGTCTCCTATACAATGTTATGGCAAATGATTCTTATATAGTTCTTCAGATACTTATTTAATGTGTGTGGGGAAGCTGTAAGAAGATAGAAGCCATTGGTTTATCTGATTCAAAGGGCTAACAGCATTCCTGGAGCTCTGTGCACTGATAGCAGAGACAGATCACTGGGTTTCATGCCTGGTCTTGCTGTTGACTAACTGGGTTATGTTTTGCTTTATCTTGTCTCTTTCCAGACCAGACCTTGTATTCTCCAGAAGCCCGTAGACCTGTGGCCATCCTGTGAGCTTCAAGTCCATCCGCCCTGTCCTGCAGAGACGGACCACCACCACTCAAGAGGAGATGAAGCCGGATGGGGTAGCCACGGCAGCAATGGAGCCAATGGAAGCATTGGATTCCAATCCAGGAAATGAGGCAGCACCCGCCGTAGGACAGGAGCCCAACCAGGCAGCCAGTCCGGCGGAAGAGGAGACACCACAGCAGCATGTAGGAGATACGGTTCAGGTGGAGCCTCAGCCCGAGCAGGCCAAGGACGCCCCAGCTGCTAAGACCGGCAACAAGTCCTCAGGAGACTCCAAAGCCAAGACTCCAAACAAGACCACGGCCAAGACAAAACCTTCCTCCACCATCCAAACCAAGACCACAACTGGCTCACGGCCCAACACATCCCAGAGCCGCATCTCAAACGGCACGTCGAAGCCTCAGACCAACGGAGTGGCCAAGAAAGCCACGACCGCTCTGGACAAAAAGAGCACCCCGACCTCAGCGCCCGCCAAAAGACCAACAGGCACGGCTGGAGTGCCCGCCGCCAAGAGCAAAGTGGGTGAGAAGAAGTCCCCCGGTGCCACTACCACCACCACCAACTCTGCCAAGCCGATGGCTGGACCAACCGCAGCCAGGAAGACGCCGTCCTCATCTGCCATTGGTGTAAAAAGCAGCACCACTGCAGCTGCTCCGAGGAAGCCCATAGGTCGGTGACAGTTCCATGAAAAGACCAAGATTTAACATCCTTTCTAAATGAAAACAGGAAATGTTTCCACAGCTCTAACTCTAATGAGGAATATTTATTGTAATGTGATTACATGCGGATAGAGCGCACGCATTAGACAAGCCCGAGTGACGGCTGCTGATCTAGAAATACATTTGCCCTAGATCCATCTGACACGATATGAAAGCAATAAGTGATGCACTATTTATACACCTACTAAAAATGGCTTTATAAAGCTTATTGTCTCACAGATTATTTTCTCCTCCTCTTCCTCCTCTCTGTCTTTCTCTCCTCCAGGTCTAAAAACTGCACCTCCGTCCAAACCTGCCACTGCTGCTGCACAGAAGCCTGATAAGGCCGCCGCTCCCAAGACAGCCAGGTAGGTGTGACTTTTGTGTAGCGTCTGAGAGAGACTGTCTGTGTCTCTGTAGATAGCACAGGCAGCCATCTTTAACTGGTCCTCTCCTCAGAACCATGTCCCGGGGAAAAATCTCCCACTGGGCTCCTTTTTTATTAAAAGCCTTTCCGGTCGTTTGCTCGCAAATCACCACATTTCCTCCAGAACTGCAGCAAATCGCCATAACTGTCCAGATAGATGAGAATAGTGGGGAATGAGTTCAGCATTTTAAACGCGCTCGCTGCCAAGTGAGAAGCAGTTGGTTCAGAAGGCTTCGCTTGACCACAGGTTCAAAGAACACAGTGTTTAAGAGAAAACCCCTGGAGGACGGAGGGGCAATGATCCCCCACATAGAGGGCTCGGGGGGGCTGGGCATAAATAGGCCAACAATCCACCAATGTCAGAATAAGCCTCAGAGAGATGCCTCGCAGGGTTTCACAGCCAGTATTATACAGCATTATTCATTAAAATAAGTTTTCAGTAGGAGGAAGGGCATTCTCAAGAGTTAACTGAGAACAAGAGTATACTCTTAATGTTGCATCTGCGTGCTTATCTGCGTTTGTGTACACCAGAACGTCTGATTGTGTACGATCGCGCGACATGTGTTCATCACCTGAGTCACACTGGGTGCATGGTGTTGGGTCCGGAGGTGACTTGGCAGCAGACCAGGGAAGGAGGATGAAGGAGGCCTTTGTCTGAGACAGTGAGGGTCCTGATCAGATACAGCCTCCGGGAAGTCTGACTCTTCTTCCAACAGAAACCTACACTGCTGCCTCTTCCTCCTCTTTGTTTGTTTGTTCAGGCATTACGCCTCCTTCTTCCTGAATGTTTTGCCACCATGGTGCATGGATGATATGTGTTGTCTCCATGTTGGCATGTCTGCAAGTGGGCAAGGTGTTCTACCCCCCCCCCCCACACACACACGTGCTCTGGGTGGAGATTAAACTCAGATTACAGCTTTATTCAACAGTTGATGTGCAAACATCTCATTAAAAGGTATTACAGGAGGGCATGGAGGCAATCACCAGGGCAGAAGAGAACCCTCATTGTGTGCACTTCATGGACAGTCATGGTGATTTCATTCATAATAACACAAACACAGTCCATAAATGACTGTGATAGAGAAATGATTGACTCTTAGTAGTTTGACACGTATCAGGCGCTGCTCCTCATCACTGGCGTACGATGGATGGTGAAGTCACTCACAGTTCTGTTGTTAACAGAGATGTTTAGATACCAGTATGGCTCTGGTACTACTGGAAATACCAGGTTTGGCATCGTGAATACATGAATGTATGTGCCAATCTGTTAGGAGGTCTTTAAAGTGAATTAGTTTCACCCAGATGAAACTGCAGTTTTCATTTCCCGGATATCTCTTCTGGTATTTTAAGAGCAGCGTAGAAAAGGGGATTTCTGGTAGTTTACCGTTCACCAGAGCCTTGCCAGTTCCAGTTCCAGTTCACTCTGGAAAGTCCCACAAGTCAAAGTGTGACGTGTACTGAATGTAAGACTCGAGTTTCACGGGTCGGCACTGGCACCATTGTTGTGAATTACAACACTATTAAAAGGCCGAACAACAAATGATAACAATCTTTTCTACAGATTATCTCTGTTCGGTGCAAATATTTCTACAAACAAATGTCTCACATGATATCAGCTACACAATTATGAGGAAAACTTTCTTTAGTAATGTTTGAACTATTTACTTTTCCAGGATTCCATCTCAGGTTTCTTAATGCACAAAGGAATCCTTGCAATCAGGTTAAAATCTGATTATTGTGTGTTTTTTAAGCGCAGCTACGTTTCATTTTCATTGTCAGTGTGTGAGTCAGTAACATGTGTCACACTCGGTGCTTGTGTAGCCCACAGAAGCCTTTTACTGCAGTAGACCTACATACAAATCCCCATGAGAGAGGTATAGCCATTACTGATGATAGACTCATCTGACAGCACCGTGTAGCCTTGTAGCCATTCCCTTGTTAAGTGTGTGTGTGTGTGTGCGCGTCTGTGTGTGTGATGTGCTTTGACAGGGCCATAAATTTCTACTTTAATTAGATTTTCCCTTTTCCTACCTCACTCAAATCTTAATCCAGCCTGCTATCAGTAGAGCGGTGGAGACGGATGCATTCACTGGCACAGCAGACGCCCCCCTGCTTCCCCTGTTGCTTTCACAGACACACACAAGCACACATACAAACACACACACAAACACAAACAATCCCAAAGTGGGTCTATCAATTTACTTAGTGTTTCTCTGTGGCTCAATTTATTTAATTCAATCTGCAGCAGGTCACACTTACCAGAAATAAAAAAATTTCAGTAAGTGACTTCCGTCTGAGTTAATGCCCTCACAAGAGTTTTATTCTTCTCTTCAGCCGGGGTTTTAGCTAAATTAGATTAAGTTTTGTTGCCGGTGGCTATCACAGCTCCCTCTTTGTCCCGGTAAACACCCGAACTGCACAGCCAGGCTTTTTTAAAGAAGAACATTGAGTCATCTGAAAGCTCAAGTACATATTTGCCCGGTCTCAGCATCTAACTACTCAAGGAACAGGCTTTATGAGCTGTCACGGGTCGGGGGGGGAGGTGTTGTGTTGACGTCACAGTCAGTCAAACATAATGACACCTTCAGTGAGAGTGTAGAGGCGGAGTCGGTGGTGATATTTTGTTTAGGTTGCAGGTTGGGAGTGTGTCATTAATGTGTTAACTAAAGAGAAGATGTTTGTGTGTATGTCAGTGCACATCGTGTGTGTGGGTGTGTGTGTGCATCACTTCTCTACTTGTTCCCTTTAGGTCAATTAGTGTTTTGTTTTGGAGTTGTGTGTCCTTGCATCTGCACGCTTGCTTTCTTTATGAGGTGTGTGCACCTGCTGTTAGAACCAGATTGCCCACAGCGTGCAGCTTGTGACGGGAAAACATTTCAGCCTGATTAGTGTGCAAATGGCAAAAGTAGAATTTACAGGTTGTGTGAACATCATGTCCATGCGTGCTGCAATGTATGTAACGGTTTGTGTGTCAGCTTGTGCGCATGAATATATTTACAAAGATGATTCATGTTTGTCGTAGTTAATTCAGCGACTGGTATGCAGAGTGCAGGACCACACGGCAAACTGTGTGTATGCACAGTGTACATAATGTACAGTGTGTGCATGTGATGCAGCTCCTGGACGTCTGCATAGCAGGAGCAGCATGCAATTAGAATGCAGAGCATGTGTTCATTTGCCGGTATATGAGTCAGTATGATGCGGAGGTAAAGGGGGATGGGAGGCGTACGCGGTGGAGTGCCGGACATGTGTTACGTGTGCACATGCCGCAGAGCTGCTTCCTCCTGCCGCGTCTGCCGGTGCAGCAGAGTGAGGTGAAAGAGAAAAAATGGTGGCGGTGGAGTATGGAGGCTAGATGGCTGAATAAGTCATGTGACCCTGCTGGGCTCCCATTACGGCTGCCAGAGAAACGTACAGAGTGAGAGGGTGGTGCGTGCAGAGAGTGTGAGGTGTGTGTCTGTCTGTGTGTGTGTGTGTGTGAGGGAGAGAGACAGGCCGAGGTGGCGAGGAGGACCAGCGGGTGTCACTGCATGAAACAGAAGAAAACATTGCCCCTCCGTTCAGAGTAGAGGACACAACAAGGGTGTTTGCTCCTGTAGAAAGAGGATCTGATGAGACGGGCTCTCTGTCGGGCGATCGGGTTGTTTTCAGTTTGTCCTGCCAGCCTCTCGTGTTCCCACATTAGTCATGCTGTTCCCCTCATTGATGGTCCCCGGGGAATGATGCGTATTTTACTGCAACAATTCTTCATGATCTTACAAATGACTGCTGATGTAATGGTCCAGCACTGATGTGTGTGTTTGCTGAGCAGCAGTCCGGGTCCTAGCCGTCCAGTGGGAGGCAGAGGACGTGTTGCGCAGCCTGTAAATCATCTGGAGTGTTCTGGGTGTGGTCGGTGACGCTGCCATGCGGTCCACGGCTGCCATGAAGCCACCGAGCCAATTACCAAATGGACTGAGTGGGAATTAGTCAGAGAGAAGTGGGTAGAAGGAGTCGTTTGTGTGTCTGAGGGCGAGACAAAGGTTTAAGTGTGCGACAGGGTGTTTATGGGTGTGTTCACTCATGCTGCAGACATGTGACACTTGTTTATCTGCAACAGAACCAGTTATTTACTGCTCCATTTTCAAACATAACTATTTGGTTTTATTATTTACAATGAAACTGCTGATCTGATTTCCACGAAAGTTTGAGCAGACGCTGCTCTGGGGTCTGATTTAAAACATAGAACCCACAGGTTTTCATTGTGCCCTGTAGAAACCTTGGGAGAACAACATTCTTGTTGACTGAGATCTGATAATTTTTTGCAATAACAATCCCCAAAGTGCCCTCCATCCTTCTTGAGGACTCTCCCGCCTCCAGGTTCCTGCTGCTTAATTAACAAACCATCATCTTTAATTTGCTGCTCGTCGTGAGAGGAGGGCGCTCGTCTCCTGGAGCTCTTCACCTCCGCTGAAGGCATCATGTCTGCCCCCATGCTCACTGAGCTCCCAGCCACTCACCTGCCCCCTTTCCCGGTGCATCTGGTGATTTAAATCCTGCCCTCACTCCTGTTGTATCTCAACAAAGCAGCACCAGCAGGCAGACACTGTTTCTACTCACTAATCCCCTCTCAGCCGCGACGTTTGAGGAACGGTAACAAAGCTAAGGTGAACTTTAAGTTATCGCCGGGAACGTCAGTCAGCCGCTAGCGAGTAACTGTCAGTCATGTGATGTTTCTGCTCCAATGCATTTCTGAGCTTCCTGTGCAACATTTGCTTTAACCCCGATTTATATTTTTATTTATAGTGTTTCTCTGAGCTCGGCCTGTGGGGAACCAGGGGCACCATTCTCTCCCTCTATGCTACATGCTGCTCATTGAATTAACTGTAGGTGCAAAGTGGCTGCAATGACCCCGGCAGTCATTCAGCTGACAGCGTTAATTACAGACTGAACGCTGGCTTAGAATAAATCAGGCGTCACAACATTGTTGGTTAACAATACATCCACTGTTGTTAAACCCCATCTAATCCCAGAATACACAATATGTGATGTTCCTGTGGCCCAGTCTCTTAAATCCTGCAATAATGTTACCAGAGTTCAACGTGACACTGATATAAGATAATGTTTAATCGGATGAACGTTATCTGCCTCCGCTGGCTCGTCTCTCTCCCTCTTGCCTTGTCTCCATCTCATTCTTCCTCAGTGGCCTGGTTCATTTCTAGTTCTCTTCAAAGTGATCCTGCCTTTGTGGATTACCCCCCCCCCCCCTCCTTTATCACACTGATTATTTTGAATAGTCTCTGAATTACCCTCCGCACACGTCATCTCTAATGCCAATCTCTCTGTTTCCTTTAATTCCTGTCTGATTTAAAAATATATATTTTTAAACTTTAATTCAGGCACCACCACAGAACCTATTCTCATTTGACCTTTTAACATATTGTTCCCAATTTGAGGTTTAAATTCTTAACACCTCACTGACCGTTTCCCAGTTTAATCTTAGGAGCTTTGTGGTCGAGCGTATTATAGAGCTGCAGTAGAAATTTTAGATAAAATTTATTTGCAAGGACTTAAATTAACTTTTCTCTGGAGGATTAGCTCCAGGGTTTAAATTCTATCGCTGAGCCAGCAGAAAATCATTTGATCTGTGTCCCTGTAATAAAACCTTAAGAGGGCTGCAAGAACAAGAGCACATTAACATCACATCAGCATTTTCTGATTTGACAGTCAACACAAGCGTCTGTCTGTGGTTTTATTTAGCCTGAAGGGCTTTGCTCAGGGAAACGGTGCAGACAAGATCCAACAATCCAAATACCAGTAACACACCTTTCACTGGCCCAAAGCCTATTATACATCACGAGGATTAAGTGTAAATGCTGGTCTGCAGTACCAACAGGACCACACCTTACTAGTGTTGCCACCCGCTGCTCTCGGGCTTGAATCTCATTTCATGTTACCAAACAGTCGTCCACTGCCTCTGCCAGGTTGCGGAAGGCACGCACCATTTTGTTGCCTCTACACAATGAGTGTTCATCTGACACACCCCACGGTTCAAACACGGCACATTTGGAGTTATTTTTGTTCTCCTTTCAGTATTAAAGATTAACGTGCTCCCAGCCTGTTTCACTCTCTTCCTCTACATCCCGCTTGTTCTCTTTCTGCCAGTGCTAACTCGATTCTTTATTTAGAGCAGGCAGTTGGTGTAGCATGGGCTGGGAGATTGCACACCACAGCGCTGTCAGAACTACTGGATGTAGGTTACTTCAGTCAGACAGGACAGGGAAGCCAGATTCTGGGCCAGGCAGGCAGGCTGATGCATACCACCCCCGGTGTGATCAGGGGCAGGGTTCCCCCGGGGGTTCGGGCGCCTCGTGACTCACGTTCCAAACTTCATCGCTTCATAGGCTCTCAGGGGAGTTTGTCCCGGGGTTGTGGACAAATGAGCCGGGCCTGAGTCTGTTTTTAATATTGTTTCAGATGCTGATTCACGGAAGGCAAGGTCACGCTTGTAAACAGCTAGTTTGTGCAGCATGTTGTTCATATCTGAAAGCTGAAGTGTCTATAGATGGTGAATTAGGTCCCGACATGTTCCTTAGTTTGTCCTTCACATTTTAATAAGGCAGCAGGAGATCGTCTTTTCAGAGATATTTGTTTTCATTCTGGATTTTCCTCCTTTGCACATTCTGCCATAATGAGGGTTGTGCATCTTCCCTCCAGTCTTTGAGTAGGTAGTCATCAACAACTCACTGTGTTTGGGCTGAAGCTCCATCTGTAAAGGTAATGAAGCTCATTAAGGATGTTCTGTCCTCTCTTTGTGAGGTGAAAAGCCTCCAAACCCTCGTACAGTTTCAGTCCTGCAAGCTTTGCAAACCCTGATGGTGTCTGTTCTGTGTCCTGGGGTCTGTCTTCTGGCTCGGACTAATGAGTGAGACATCACAGTGTTGCTCCCTGTCACTATCCCTCTGAGCGCTGACCAGCACATGGGTGGACTGTGACCTGATGTTTCCTACTCGCTGTGAGGGGCTTGTCAACGCAAATGCTTGAGTCACCTTCAATTAATGTAAAAAAGGAACTCAGCATCTTGTTGAGCTTGTTTGCATATGTCTAAGAGCGGACCAGCAGAGAGATCATGATCTAGAAAGAACATGTGCACTTATATCTATGTTGAAGAAAGTCTGTTCACCACGTCCTTTGTCTTCTTCACTTCAGGCCAACAACCGGCACATCGGCGTCATCTCGTCCAGCCACAGGCGCAACACGGCAGCCCCTCGCAGGTGCAGCCAAGAGCTCCCCCGCTGCATCCAAACCCCCCACTCCGAGAACCCCGTCCTCCGCCGCCAAGCCGGCTGCCGCCAAACCAACCTCCTCGACCCCCTCTGGTGGCAAAGCTCCCACATCACAAACATCCAGAAACTCAACCCCTGTGAAGAAAGGTAAAGATGATGTCATAAACATGTATGAGCTGTAAGCATGACAATAAAAATCACGAAAACCTTTTCATCCTTAACCTATAGTCAGTGACATCACTACAGAACGTTTAAGTAATGAGTTCTGGTCTATTGTGGATTATAAAATGCTGTGTTTCAGTTTCATTATGAAACTAGTTAACCATAACCTGTGCTCCGTTCTCCTCCTAGATGTTACCAAACCATCAACCCCACTCAAAAAGGCTGCAGATTCTCCTCTCACCCGCACCCCAATCACTACGAAGAGCGCCAAAACAGAGACCCCCAAAACAGCCTCAAAATCAGACACCCCCACCAAAAAGCCTACAAGTGCCACCACCAAGTCTGTGGACACAAAGACACCCACCCGCCCAAAACCACTAGAGAGTAAGTCCACACCCTACAAACCGCCCGTCTCCAAATCGGCTGGAGCCAAGACCCCCACCCCCAAGAAAACTGTGGGCAGCAGCACCCCGACCCCGGTGAAGCGTGGCCCCAAAGCGACAACAGCTGCCCAACCTGAAATGGAAATTGCCGCCGCTGTAGCGGCTGCTGCCTCTATTGCTACGGCTGCAGCTGCCATCGCCGTGCCAGAGGACCCAGAACCAGAACCGCTCGCTGACGTAGCTGTAGAGCTGACTGCTACAACTCCTGAAGCAGTACAAGAAAAAACCTCAGAGCCCACAGCAGTACCAACCCCAGAACCTGTACGTGAACCAACCCCAGAACCCATTCGAGAACCAACACCAGAACCCGCTCGAGAACCAACACCAGAACCCATACGAGAGGAAACACCTGAGCCTCTTTATGAACCAGTAGAGGTAAAACAACCATCTCCAGAACCCCTTGCAGAACCACTGTCTCAGCTGTCATTAGAGGAAGACCTAGGAGCTGATTCTTTCCATGATCAAGCCTCCAGTGTTCCCGTGTCGGCCCAGATGGACCTTTTCAAATTCCAGGAGTCGGTTCCTTCCTTGGGAACGACTGTCATGTCTCCTCCTTGCTCCCCACCAGGCCCAGTTTCTCCAGTCAGGGAGCCACAGAACGCTTCCTCTGGGCTGGACATGCACTTTCAGTCTAACCCCTGGGACACGAACCAGCACTTGGCCTCGTCTGACTTTGTGTCAGAGAGCACAGTCGGCATGATGAACTTCCAGACTGTAGAGGAGAGGGAGAATAAAGAACGATTCTCACATGAGACGAGGGAGGAAGAGGAGGAGGAGGAGGAGGAAGATGACGACGAAGAGGAGAAGATCATGTTCATGCCTCCCTCCACAGCTACATCTGCAGAGGCCTTTAACATGAAGGCACAAAGTCCCTTGTTCGCTGTCTCGCCCTTGGACGATTTCAGCCCCAGGGACCTGACCTCCCCTCATGAAAAGGAGGAGGCAGTGGAAAAGGCTGATGAAGAGATCAATGAGGATGATGATGAGGAGGAAGAGGATGAAGATGAGGAACAGAGGAGACTAGGCCATCAGCCTTTGTCCTTCACCACTGACATGAGCACTTCTCAGCCCTCTGAGGAGTTCCAGGTCCGCTCCTCAGCCTTCGGCGGCTCGGCGGGCTGGCACGGTGATGACCTCCTGTCCGGGTTGGACTCGGAGGACGTGAGCAGCTGCACCAGCAGCCGGCAGCAGGGAGTCTCTGACCTCAGCAGCACCCAGCACACAGCCATCTTAGAGGGCACCCAGAGCTCGGATGCCATGATCGATTCAAGCCTCCGTGGCTCCGAGGGAGATGGTAATCTCATGGGTTCGCCCAACGTGGAAACCCTGGCCAATGAAGAAGAGGAGGACGAGGATGAAGAGGATGAGCGGGTGGATGATATGGACTTGAGTTCAGAGAGGATAGAGGAGCGCCACAAGGTGTTCCAGCAGCAGGAGCATGATGAGGAGGACGATGAGGATGTAGAGATGCACAGTGAAGGCGTCACAGAGAGCTGTGGAAACGTAGATGAAGATGACTTCAATGAGGAGGAGCATTTAGACAACCTCAATCGCTCTGCTCCCCCCCCCTGCATCCCACCAGCCGCCTCCTGGGGCCAGACCAACCCTTTCGCTGATACCTGGGGTCAACCAGCCTCACTGCTCCCTGTCTCCTCCCCCAGCCCGGTGTCTGACCATGGGGCAGCCGAATCTGAAACCCCAACTCAGTCTCCTGCCCAGACATGTTTTGACGGCAGTGGCCCTTCCTTCGTTTCTCAGCCAGAGGCCCAGCAGCTCCAGTCAGCCCACGAGGAGATGAAGGGCTCCGAGGAGGAACAGGACCTTCTGGCTGGCCCGGCTATGGGCATGTCTAAGAGTGGCACAGGTCTGTCTGCTCACAGTGACACCAGCACGCCAGAGGAACTCCGGGACTACGACAGCAGCTCTGGGGTGGAGTCGCGCTCTGACAAGCAGCACACCCCGGTGCCTGCTTCAGTCCAGCCTGACATGGAGCAGGACCTGGGCATCCACTTGGAGAAAGGTGATGGAGAAGAGGAGGAGGCCGAGACGCTCCCTGCCGACGAGGTCCTAGGAACCGGACCCCCAACTGCCCCAGCATCGGCCCCTTCTTCCCCCTCCACCTCGGGAGACGAGGCCAGTGATACTGAGGGTGAGATGCAGATCAACGACCCAGACGCACCGATGATGATGGATGAGAGTGCTGGATTTGAAAGCCCCACTCCAACCGGTAATCTGCCAGCTCTCGACGAAGATGAGGAGGCAGCAGCCGCTGGAGACTGCGAAGAGGACGGGGGCGGGGCCACTCCCCAGTCGGCCCACTCTGTGGCGTCTTATGGCTTCGACTGCACCACGTCCAACTCCAACGCCCACTCGATGGCCGAGAGCTGCGGAAAGAGCCCGGGGATCTTCTCCCTGGAGAACGAGGAGCAGCTGCCCGAGGAGGCCAAGGACCCGTCCTTCATCAAGGAGCTGACCCTGCCATCGGCGGCCGCCACTGCCTACACAGACGACCTGCTGGGTCGACCTGTGGACCTGATGCCACTGGGCCTTCCTGGAGGAATGGCGCCCAGCCTAGACGAGCACCACTACATGCTGGGTGGAAAGGTTGGCGCAGACCACCTCGGGGGGGTCGATCCACTGGGGTCCAGTCGCCACTTCGGGGCCCAGGAGTCCGGTGACACCGACGATAGCCAGCCACCGTACTACTCTACCATTTGTGATAAGACTGATAGTTTTCTTGCAGGTAACGTATAAGTCCCTGCTATTACCCCTGGAATGCACCTTTTCCCCACAACCCTCCCCTTACCTGTTGTCTGTTTTCTCTCCAGTTGAGTTAGATGGCTTAGAAGGAGAAACAGAGGAGAGCCAGATTGTAGGAAATGATTTTAAAAAATCAAAAGAGCGGAGATGAGGAAAAATGACTGTAGCAAACTTTAAGTGAAGCCTCCCTCTTTCATACTGTTATGATTCTGGTTATGAGTGTCTGGCTTAAACTCCTTTCTGTACAATAGCTACTACCATTTTCTAGTAGAATGTTCTTTTTAAGTAACACTGCATATCCTGTAGCCCCCGATGGGGTATGGACTGATTGGTCCAATGTGACTGAGCGTTTAAACCGAAAAGAAAAAAAAATAATTGATGGAATGAAATGGACTCATTGTGTATTTATCCTACTGTTTTTACCGAACAAATGTCAATGACTTTTTTTTTTGGTTATTTTTGTTTTGTATTTGCTTATTTGTTGTTTTTTTGTTTTGTTCCGTTCTGTTGAAACCGGGAGCCTGAGCTGCGAAACAGGGTTTTACGATTATCGAGGGAACTGAGGCGTCAACTCTCGACTCTTTGTAGTTCATCAAAGCCAATCGGCACCGGTCTACCCGGCGGAGTTGGCGCCGACGTTTCCTCGATAAGCGCAGATTCCTCCTCGCGGTGCAGACCCCGGGTCCTCCCTACCCTGTGTACACACGCTTCATGTTCAACAGCACCATAGTGATAGTCACATGCTACTTTTTTCAAGTTTGTGTTCCTGTTTCAAGACTTTTAGCTTTTCAAAATAAAAGGCTAGTTATTAACAGGGCTGCCAGCCCGTGCAGATGTGTTAGTCATGGGAGTGTTAGATTGCAGTTGGTGAAGTTTTTTAATGTGTGCGTCAGGAGGTGGTTAAGGTATAACGTGCAGTCACGTACAGTTTGTGTTTCAGGCTTTTGGTTTTTACGTGGCTTCTCTTGCGGCCTCAGTTAGCGGATCTAACAACTAGCCCATTATTTGTGATGAGACCGTGCATTGTCCAACACAGCTTTACATTCGCTGAGAGGTTTCTCCTAGTCAGCGTTTGGTTTACTATTTCAACAGTATATTGCATGTTTAACTAACAAAGAGACTGTGTACTACCTTGAATTTGAAACAATTCTACACTAGACATGTTCATCAGTGAATGGTTCACACTAGGTTATCTTTCAAAATTCCATTAAAACATCCTTGCAAGGCATTTTGTTCCTGTTTCTTATTTCCCCTGTGGCTCCAGCATGAACTTACTGTCCTTGTGTTTGAATCGCTGTGTACTCGTGTGTCTACACAACTGATCCCCCGTGGTTCCTCCTCATTATTCACCATGGGAATAACTGGTAAACAGGAAGTGATGCAACATTGTACAACGATGTTGTATCTCAAATGGAATTTTGGTCAAAGTCAATGAGGCGATGGCGTCCCGGTGCCGTGTTCTACTCCAGCATGCTTTGTGCGTCCAAGACGTACTCACGGATTCAGATTCAACACAAAGCTGAACAACATGACACTGAAAACACACGTTCAGTCAGTGAGGCTCATGTGAAGATGCCCTGTGGAAGTTTTTTATGACCAGACAAATGTGTACTCTGTATATTTGAGGTATATTTGCAAAACCGAATATTTTAAATGATTAATTGTTAACATTCACGTTGGCCTTTCCAACATCGTTAATCTCTAGCAACATATTCTACATCTGAATCTGAAGAATCTGGAGTTGAGGGACCAGATTTTGTACAAAAGGTCCCACAGTTTGTTTAGGGTGGAGAAACTCGTGTGATCAAACAGTTCAGAGTGTAAACAGAGAGGAAGACAGAGAGTGGACCTCTTTTCTTCTGTCTGCACTGAAAGACCCAAAGTTCTGGCCGTTGCTCCCAGAGGCTTGTTCTGCGCCAGACGAGTGGCTCCAAGATTTCCACATTCTTGGCGCAGTGTGGTGTAAAACCAGCAGCCGACATTACAAAAACAAGACAGGGGCCCGCTTTACAAACTGTTCCCCCCCTCTAGTGGTCAAAGACTTCACAGGGAATCTCTAACACACCTTTCTCTCTTTGAGATTTGTCTGCACACATGATCATAACGAGGTGAAACGTGCTCAGATCTGTAAAGTTCCACCGACATGCACACAAACATCCTGCAACATCTCCTCTCTGTCGCATCCATGCATCCCAATGTTGACCAAAGAAGAACAAACACCCTCTCCCTCTCGTACCTGCCTGCTCCTCTTCATCAAAACCCTCGAATAGAAACACACCTGACCTCTCACACACACACACAGACACACACACCCCTGTACCTGAATCTCCTCCTATCATGCAGCTTTGATGGTGAATGAATTCCTGAGACTGTGTGAGCCCTGATTTCAGGTTTCCGTTTTGGGACATTGGACAATATGAAGTTTAATAGAGGCGCCCAAAATAAAATGAATCAGCTTCAGAACTTTCAGTTAAACAAAGCGTACAATACATTAACACAAGTTCAGTCTGTTCTGTGTGATGTTTGTGTTGAGTTTGATTCCCTGTGTTCATTTGTCTCTTCAAGTACATGTTGTCTCTTCTGTACTGTGTCTTTACGACTTCTGTCCTGCACGATAACCTCAGTATTCTTCTACCTTCAAGGGGATGTGCTGTAGTTTACATTATTAAATAGATTTACAGTAATACATATTTTTCTAACGGAAATGCAACTTCAGAGAGAAAACACCTTGCACCTTATGCTGTGTTCCTGTTTCCTGGTTTGTTGCTACAGTTCCTGTGTCATGAATGTCACTTTATTTTTGAGGACCCCCCCCCCCCCCCTTTCTTTTTGCGTTCTACCTTCTTCGCCCTCTTGTCAGATGTCTCCTGAACCCTGCTCCTCCTGGCCCTTGTTGTTGTTCCACCCTGTTGATGCATGCATCTCCACTGGATGCAACAAGTGATCTTGACTGTCTCACAGGAGACGAGAAGAGAGAAGAGGCGGATGGAGCCCACTCCCAGGAAGACAACGAGAACCAGAACCACACGACCCCCGGCTCTATAGCCAACGGCCACTACTTGGCTTTGGTCCCAGGAAACAGGAGACCCATCGATCCGAGTCTTGCGGCACATTTTGCCAACATTGCGCCCCCTCCTCCTTTGATAGAGACCAGTGGAGCTGCTGGTGGAGAGCAGCTGAAGAGGCTGGAGGAGCACCAACTGAAGCTGAGGGAGATGCAGCACCGGCAGGAGCAGGAGAGGCAGAAGAGGCAGTGGCTGGACCAGCAGAGGCAGCTGGAGATGCAACGCAAGGAGCTCCTGCAGCTGCAGCTCCAGCAGCAGCAGCAGGAGCACCGCCAGCGCAGGCAGGTTCTCCAGTGGCAGCTGGAGCTGGAGCAGCAGTACCGCATGCAGCAGAAACACGTCCAGCAGCAGCAGCAGCTGAGGAGGAGCCCGACCGGGGTCATGCTCTCCCCGTCCTCAGGCCTCTGCACCATCTATGAGGCCATGGAGACCAGCGACGAGGAGGACGAGGCCAGAGGAGACAACCGGAACAAACAAGCGGTGGGGAGGGGCCCCCCCTCCGCCCAGGAGTTCAACAGGCAGCTGCGTCCTGTGCCTCCACAGGAACTGGAGTGGAACAAGAAGGTGGACATGGTGCAGCAGCTCATCAACCAGACCTTGATGCTGTCCGGGGACGGAGGCTGCCCACCTCTCCTCCTCCTCCCCGTTGGGGCCGGGGGCACCCTGAGCCCCCTGGAGAGCAGCATGTGGCCCAACATGCTGCCGCAGTTCAGCCCCCCCGTCGCTACAGTCACCTCCGTCAGCAGCTACTCCCCAGACAGTCAGGGCAGCTCCCCCCCTGGAGACTGGACAGTGGTGGAGGTGGAGACTCAACACTGAGGAAACGACAGGTCCATCGATCACAGAACATTTAGAGAAATGTGCTTATTGGCTCTCTGGTGGAGAACTGGATGAGAAGATTGATTCCACTCAGCATGGACTAGTCATGCAGCTCGTTAGCATGTACATATATACTGGCCACCCCCCCTAACACACATAAAACACAAACAGTAACTTGTACAGTTTTGTTTTCATAGTGATGAAGTCCTTATGAAACCACATTTAAATTCACTAGATCTGGATTTTGATTTGGATCTGCACCAAATTGCACAAACTCTTAAATAACAGTCCCCAAACAATTGTTCTCTAAGAAATCAATGAAAATGTAGAAGAATTGTTTAAACGTTAAACAACCTGAAAAGAAAACACAACGTCCAAGGAACTAACACCTTGTTTCCTTCAGATCCACAGTAGCTGATTCTTGATTTCCAGTCGTTATGCTAAGCTAACAGCCAGATGTGGGCGAGTGATCGATTCTCTCACCCAAGTCTCCACCGGAGAACCAGCCAATCAGCACATCTCCCTAAATGATGACCTGTCCCTTTAATCATGGAAATGAAATACTACAGCCAAGACTGAAACTAGTGACCGATTTGTGTCTGTACTGAAAACAACACATCACACAGAGCAGTCGGATCTGAAGGCACTTTACAGAATGAGAGAGGTGATGTGGTTGTAGAGCGATCATCACGTGACCACACAGACATTATTATTATTATTGTTATTATTGCTTCTATGTTTTCACCCTTCACACTGAAGATCACACGTCACCCCCCCTCTCACACGAGGGATCTGACGATGCTATGACAAATTGCACTTGTTGTTTCTTCTGTTTTTCTGTCCGGGCCCATGTGTTGACACAGGTAAGTGGCCCAGTTGTATAACATGTTTCAAACATGTGTGTTTGTGTTGTGATGAACCCTGATGGGAAGATGCTGCTGCTGCTGCTATATAGCCTCACCCCTCCATCCCCCCTCCCTGCCTCCCTCACCCGCTCACATCACCCAGTCAATAGATGGGACTTCTCCTGGTCTGGACTTAATAGAGCCGTCAGTCATGGAAGAAGAGGGGTCGGGGGGATAAGAGGGAGAAGAGGGCCCTCCTTGTTGTGCTGTGAAGGGGGCAGGGAGATGGGAGGGGGGTGCTGGACTGGGGGGGTCGAGGGTGCTGGTCGGGGGGGGGGAGGGGGTTGTTGTCGTCCCCCTCACATTCCAAAGTTGTAACCTCATTTCCTGGGTGGGCCTGTATTCAGGGAGTCTCCGGGGTTACTGGGTGATGTCATCGGAGGGTGAGACAATGTGCTGCTCTGGATGGGTGAGGGTGTTCAGGAGGGGGGGGCGGGGGGGCTCGTCATACTTCATATGTGTTCACTATCGTCATATACAACAATTAAGAGCTTCCACATTTATATACACTGTGATTTGTGCAATATATCAGAACAACAGGTGATTAGAACATATCAGGAAATCATCGTATATCAATAACTGATTTGATGTGTGTGTGTCTGTCTGTGTGTGAGTGTGTCTGTATGTCTGTCTGTGTGTGTGTGTGTGCGCCTGTGTGTGTCTGTGTGTGTGTGCGCCTGTGTGTGTCTGTGTGTATGTGTGTCTGTGTGCGTGTAGACAGAGAAAGCACCTGTTTCTCTTTGTGTCTGAACAGTCGAGGTGTGGCTGAGATTGTATGAAAATAACATCTAACAACAGTGCCCCCTGTTGGTCGAATCTCTCCCCTGTACTCTCATATCAGTAACGTGCACGTTTTTATATGAATCAAGAGAATCCCTATTTAATATTTATGCCATTTGAAAGCAGCGTGTACATATATATAGTTTTCTACCTGGTTTATACTGCAGCCACGTTGTATGCATGTTCTATCACATTGTGTTTGTGTGACCAGCTGCTACAGCATCAGACTCTCCTGAGGTTAAACCTTGTGTGTGCAAGCACAGCTTATAGCAACAACTCTGCATGCGATTATAATTATAACTATTAACCTATGTTTAGTTGGTATATTAAACTCTTGTGTAACTTTTCATTCATTTTCATATCATACAAATAATATTGTGTCTGAATTATTCATATTTTGTCTTATGAATGTTTTACCATCTTCATCCGTTTTACTGCAGCAGCTCCTGTTGTGGTGTCGTTGTGTTTTTACCAGTTTTTAGAAAGAAATGTGACAAATCTCTGCTGCGCTCCAAAAATAAAAGGATGTGAAATCTGTTGTGTTGCTGTTTGTCCGATTGAATAAAATGCTAATTGATGGAATAAGAGAAAGAGAAAGAACACGTGAAGCATCGGTGATACTGAAGTGTTGTCTCCTCCACCAGGAGATCCATTAAAAACCTCAGGTCCAGTGACTGATCATCATTAGTTCATCATGTTTCACTTCACGTCAGTCGTCTCAGATCCAATCAGGCTGCAGCTAACTGACCCTGAATCAGTTCTGATGTGTCTCCGTTCAGATGAAGCCTCAGTGGAGTCGACATTATGGGGTCAGAGGTCAATAAAACACTGAATCTCATGAATCCACAAGAGACAAATGACCTCAATCATGATAATATTGATTTTGTTGATAGTGTTAAAGGGGCCGGGGGGGGGGGGGGGGGGGCTGATAGAGGCACTAACCTCATCATCAATATTGGATAATAAAATGTAATCATGTTAAAGATGCAACATCATCAAACATCTAAACGCTGACCCTGGAGGGAGGTGTGTTAAAGGGCTGCAGCTCCCCCTATTGGCGCGGAGCTGTTACTGCATCCGTCCATTGTCTTCTGGTTATGTTCAGATGATTAAATGATGTTTGCAGCTGAAACCAGGTGAACCGGACAGGAGGTGAGGTTCGTCCTGAGCAGGTTCACCAGAGACTCATAAGAGGAACACACAGAGAGAGAGAGACACAACCATTCAGAGTCCCAGGAACCTGCAGGTCTCTGGACTGTGGGAGGAACCTGGAGAACCAGAGAACACACACACAGGGAGAACTTGAGAACAGGAACCAAGAACCTTCTTGTTGTGACAGTGCTGACCACGGTACCGCTGTACCACTACACATACATTTTAATATTCTTAAAAACATTTAACCTCTTTTTAACCATCACATCTTTATTGTATCTGCATTTTAAAAGATTAAGCTATTGCAGATCTACTTGTTTAAAAGAAACATCTCATTATTAAAAAAAACACAGTGTTTAGCAGGCCCACGGGTGTACTTCCAAAATATTGGATGAAACAAATCATTAAAAAAAAATTCATAGGTTTTACAGAAACATTTTGAGAGGTGAAAAGCAGTGGGCCTCTTTTTGATTAAATATATGTTTTAATGTTTAAATCCTTTATGTTTTCTGATGCACTGAAGGTAATTCAGTGGGTTAAATTTAGATGTCTCGGATCTCTGTAACTTCCTGAAAGCAGGTTTGCTGATTTAACACATAATTCATATGAGGTTAATGACTTCCTCTCAGTTTAAACCCTGACCTTCTCTACCCTGAACCTTAATGACAAACACTGTCTGAGTTCTGCAAACAGCTCTGTGGCTGTTTACTTCATCGACAGTGTGATGAATGGGTGTTTGTGGGTGAGGGGGGGGGGGGGTCTCTCCCAGCACATGCCTCCATCACATCTGTGAGAAGCCCTGGAGATACAGTGGTGATACTGTTGCTGCAGAACTAGATCCTCCCTGATGCAATGAGTCCTTTCATTCATTCATTCATGTGTGTGCAGTTCATGTTGGATTTCATCTGTGACTCTGCAGAACAGAACAGATACAGGAGTCAGAGCAAAATGAATTAATATACATCAACCACCGGGGCAGTGTGTGTGTGTGGGTGGGTGTGTGGGGGGGGGTGCTCATCCTGCTGAAGTGCTCTTGAACACCTCATCTCAGAAGACACACTGTTCATTGTGTCTTCATCTCACCAGGAAGCTGCATCTTCATTGAACACAGTGAATCTACAGGATGGATAAAGTGTGGATGTGGATCAACAGGTCTCAGACTGGGGATTCTCTTCAGCTGCTGGTTTCCTGTACAACGCCATAGCACCAGCACAGGAAGTGGTGCATCGGCTTCAACATAAAAGCGTGCATCCTTCCTGCCAAATAAACGAAAGGGCTTTGTCAGTTGTCACGGCACAAATTATTCTGATAATTCATATCAAACATCTGGAGAGGTCAAGTACCTATGAGTGGGTCAGTGAGGTTCTGGTGCAACGATGAGCCGGATCTTCAGAACTCAGCTGTCGGACTTTTAAACTAATCCCAGCAACAACAATCACATCACCTGTTTCAGGCTGTTCACACTGGCTCACCCTGGACATTCGGACATTTGACTGATGAGGTTCTCCATGGTCTCTGTTCAAACTACATCTCTGACCTTTTAGAAGCAAACAGCACAAACCTTCAGGTCTTAAAACTGAGATATGTCTGTTCCAGCAGCTGAATGATCCCAAAGATCCAAAAGGGACAGAACTTCTTCTGTGTGGAACCCGAGACCCTGGAGCGAGGCAGAGGCAGGGATGTCTCATTGTTAAGTCAAAGTTTATTTACACACGTTTAAAACGACCATCGCTGACCAAAGAGCAGAACAGATTTAATATAACATAAAGGAATATTAAAATAAATACAAGAAACACAGAATAAACAAACATACAAAAGCAATAAGACATTTAAATAATTGAGAAATTTATAAAAAAGAGAAATTACAGATTTAATCAAGATCTCAAACTTGACTATTAGTTTATCAACAATTATTATTATTATTTCAAACCACTTTATGATGTGGACTTATGATGAAATCCTCTATAAACAAACTGTTTTGTCATTCTTTATCATTATTTTTATAACTTTAATAATTCTTATTATTGTTATTATTTTTCTTATCATTATTATATTTAATGTTATAATAACATTTTCATTCAAACAACCACATCTGGATCCAGATCATAAATAGGAACAGTGGAAGTTTTCTTTCCATGCAGCTCAGTTTTATTGTGAAGGTCCCAGTCGGAAGTCTCGCCGCAGTGATGGAGGTTTGACCGGACACTTGTTTCCTCCTCCATCAGTCGGAGGTTTTCCGCAGAGCCGAGCGGGAGAGAGAGAAGGCGCCGCCGGGGAACGATTCCTCGGAGTCCCGCTGATGCACCGGAGCTGAGACCCGGCGGAGAAGAGGATGAGGACGAGAGGACGAAGGTGAAGGATGAAGATCACTCTCCCGGAGCCAGGTGACGGTCTCCTCCTCTTCCTCCTCCCCGCGCTGCTCACCTGCTCCACCGGCTCCATGTCCTCGGTCAGCCCGTCAGAGACCGCGAGCCCCGGGAGGCTGTGATCGGTGAGAGAACCTCCGGAGGATCCGAGCTCCGAACATGATCCTGTGACACCGCGACACACCTTACCTGGAGCCTCCTCCCTTCTCCTGATTGGCTGAGCCCCACGCTCCTGATGGCTAACAACGGGCTACAGGTGAGTTTAACAACTGCTGCGAATGTACGGATGTGTAGTATAAAGTACTCTATGTAGAACACATTAAGTTCTAGAAAAGTACTAAAACACGTTTTTGATAAAGAAATTTGTTTTCATTTGTTTAATAAGTTTCCAAATGTAATGTTTTCTATTTACTGCTTTCTATTGTCCAGTTATTTAGTAAACTATGCGTCCAAATTTACAATTAAAGATGGATAATTAATCACAAAAATTAAAATAATAAGTACAGTAAGTCTTTTATTTTAACATTTAACATTTAACCACCTGACAAGTGAAGATATAACGAGTCAACGACAAATTAATTCATGTTTTAAAGTATTTTTATCTTCACCACCTCAAAAAACATCTGGTGGTGCAGCCAAACACGTGTAAATATGCATTTATATATATATATATATATATATATTTATATATGACTTGTTTAAATGAACATTGACCACCTGACATCTGATGCATTCTCATAATTATATTTGAAATACAGACGTGTTTCATTCAACAGTCTCTTTTCAAGTGTTTTATCAGATGATAACAAACTATTGTAGATTAACAGTGGTTCATTTATCCACATGAATTCACTGAGGTAAACACCTGGAGATGAGGTGATGTCTTCAGAGGTGAGGATGTGTGGGATGGAGCTGTGTGGGGGGGTGTGGGGTGATGGTGCAAACTGAAGCTGCCAGTCGGCCTCAGATGTCCTGCCTCCGTCCTGCAGTTCCCACAGAGGAGCACAGAAGCATCTTGTTATCAAAGCTCTCGAGCCGACCAGACGCCCGGAGCCGTCAAACTCAGCCCTCACCACATTTTCACACGGAGCCGTGAAGACGTGCGGTCGTCTCTGCTGCCGTGCACGCTCGCACTGAGCAGACGGAGAGATTCCCACGTTGGTGACTCAGCGATGACTGAGGCCGTGTTGACAGCTTCCTGCTTCCAGCTCAGGTCCTGTGCCACAGGCCTGGAGGTCTGAGGGTCTCGTGTCTCAGCTGCTTGGAACCTCAGTGTCTGTCCAGCCTCTCGTGTTCCTGATGTTTCTGTGGCCTCCTCTGTCACAGCTGTCTTCTTCTGCTGTTTGCCGACCGCCACCATGCCCGGTTGGATCTGAGTTCGTCACTCTCAACCACCTTTGGATGTGTCCTCCATTTTGACCTTGGGACTTCCTTGATGTTAGATGTTGCAGATGTTCCTCTGCTCACTGGGGAGTGGCGTTCGATTTACGCCTGTGTGCATCTCAAACCCAGGCTCGGTGGTTTCTCCACATCTGAGCAGCAGGAATCTGAGTTATACATAATACAATCAATACAGACACAACAAAGTCAGGGGTATTTTTACTGCTTCTGAAAGCAGACAAACACAGTTTCTCCATCATAAACTGGACAAAGCTCAGTTCTGTCCTAAATACGTGACAGGATTTTTCCGTTTGCGACTCGGCGGCGCCCTCAGGTCGTAGTGGGGTGAGTCATGGACGGGTCTTTGGGAGAGTTTGAGTTCCAGTCTCTCTCCAGGTCAGGAGTGTGCACGTGACTCTATGGTCACTAGCTCCCCCCACAAGTTTTCACTTTAACTTCAGCAGCTCCATCAACACACGTGAAGACATGAAACAAAGTGAGGTGAAGTCCAATGTGAGTTTGTTTATCACACTCTGTCCTTCATACGACCAGTTTGACTCCGTGACGCCGACTGCATGTTGCAGTTTCTCTGAAGTGAGATGGAGCCTGAAGCGTTTCCTGGAAAGCTACGATGTGTGTGTGTGTGTGTGTGTGTGTGTGTTTGTGTATGTGTGTGTGTGGGCACGAGGATCAACAGCAACAGCTGATGTGGGTCGAGCTGCAGCTGCAGGTCCTGTTGAGTTTTAAAAAAGTGTCGTTTTCGATCATTTAAATCCATAATAATTAAAAGAAAGTGACTTGACCTCCTTGATTTAGTCAAACAGGATGAAGCTTGAGTGATTCTATCATGAGAGTCGCTGCACCGACCCTCAACCTTCTGGATGTGGAGCTTCTCTTCCTCCCTTGTCGTCCATTGAGCTGTCGGTTCCTTCCTGTCGTCTCTCTCCCTGCTGACAGATTCATTGATTTGGGGCCTGTTTATTTTTTGGCCCTGCTTCTCCTTCAGATGGATCTAAGGTGTGTAAATCAAGCCTCCGGTCGAGGACCTGAGCGCTCAGCCTGAAAACACAACCTCCACTCTGAGGCAGCTGCTCGCTCCGCGGCCGACCTCTCATGAATTCTTTATTCCTGTTGGTTTCCTGTCATTATCGTCTGCGAGAGTTCTGCAAGTCAGAGGAGCCTCTGCACGGGAGAACTGCAGATTACTTTTCTATCGATCGCGAGTGGAAGCAGCCCGCTCCATTTCTTTAATGGCGTCTGAGGATGTTTTGAGGCCGAGGGTCTGTGGATGGTCTCGCATGTGTGAGGACGCACAACGATGTCTTGAATCACACTCACATTCATTTGTGTCTCCAACTGCCACTGCGATGGAAATAATAGGATTAAGAGGCTGCAGACTTGTCTGACCCCCTAAGAGGGAAGCATTGTAACACACACACACACACACACACACACACACACACATGCATGCCCCCAACATCCAGACCCTCCCGCTTGAATCCAGGATTACACTGTGTCTGCAGAAATCTGTCTCCCACCGACACCAGTGGAAAAACATGCAACTGCTGCATTAACAGCTTCAATGCACCGATGGCACTGGTCAATAAAACCAATGGGTGCATCTCACCCGGAGCTTCAACTGATCAGGGAGCAGATAGAGCCTGAAATGTAGAGTTCCCTTCAAGTGGTGCTCCATGTCTGTCTTGTGTCTGTGGGCCAGTCCACTGGCCTGATTCCCTTCAGCTGCCCAGTCTGAACAGCTGCTGCTGCTACGTGCCCATCACCCACCGGGCGTCCAGAGCCGTGCTTACCACTGATACCAGGACCGAGGAGGAAACCACCTAAACACCACAGAGACCATCTCACTGCGAGTCAGACCGGTGACTCGTGTCCATCTGTGTTTTGGCTTTTTCTAAACTGGTTGTGTGAGTGTTTCAGGGCTTTGAGGGATTGCTGGTATTACAGGATTGAAGAATGTGTTGCTGAGAAGAACAAGTTAGAGATTTCAAAACTCGGTGTAGCACTTGCCTCCGCCACAGCCTCCTTATATCAGCATGTGAGGGTGAAGCTGTTCTGTGAGAAACTCAAGTCAAGAGAAATGTGACCGCAGTGTGTTTACACCCCGAGGCCCTGGAGATGAGTCCTCCCGCCGCTGCACAGGGGTCATGTGATAGCCTGCGTGTCGTGCCTCTGCAGCGGTGTTGGGTTTAAGGGGAGCACAGACTGGGAGCTTCATGGGCCCAGTTGATGCCCTCGACACTGGAGCTATTGTTGTCACCTGCAGAGATAGAAGCAGGGAAGCCCCACGAGGAGGCCCCCCCCCCCGAACGTAACCAAAAACTGAAGCTATTGTTATGAACGTCTCTGTGGATGAATTGAATCCAAAGCATCGGCCAGGTGCTTTGTTTTGTGGCGGGATTTTTTCACCCTCCGTTCACAATGTTGGAGAGATTATGAGAGGTGTAACAGGAGGAGTGTAAATAGTCTAATGAACAGGGGGTGAAGCGTCTGCAGAGGGAAAGTCCAGAGAAGAAGAGAACGAGTCTTCTTCAGTGAGTTCAGTGCAGCTCGTCCAGTCGCCTCCATCGTGACCTGCCGGCGTCTCGGGTCGTTCCTGCAGCTGCTGACTCTTCACGGGAAGTTTTATTAACACAGTTTGTCTTCATCCTTTTTATGTGACGTCCAAACATCTATATATAGTCAGTAGCATCACTGAGCTCCAGGCTGAGACTCCCAGACATGGAGGAGAAGTCACAAAGAGCCAGACTGAACACAAGGACGACCGAACACGTTGTTGACTTCAGGCGTTTTACAACAAGTAAAATATTCAGCTGCACAAAACTAAATGAGGAGCGAGACAATTAAAATACACAGAAAATCCCCTGGTTTGACTTCCTGCAGACGAGTCACGACTCCTGTGACCTGGACACATCTTCCCTTTCCCAGTGGCTTCCTGTTTTCATCGTACTGTTTTAAAATTAAAATAACACGAATCTGCTAACGCTTGTGTTTTCCCTCATCTCGTCGTGTTCGTGATTATTAATGCTTTGCTATCGTAATCAACGGCATCAGTGAAGAGGGATAATCATCTGCTTTATGGAATGGACCTCTTATCCCCCCTCAGCCCTTCTGCCATAATCATTTTTAATCTGCTTTCCACGTCCATTACCGTCATGGCTGCTCAACCATTCCCTCAGACATCATCGCACTGAGCACCGCGGGCCTCTCGCTGCCAAGCTGCTAACAGCCACATGAGGAAACAGCTGGTTATCAAACATCAGAGACTACGATCAAGTTTCTGTCTTAATGCAGCTCACCATACTTTTTGACTTGAACTGCACATAATCCCCCCGGAGAGGTGATGTTGTCAAAGCCGTGAGTTGGGACACCTTGGTTCCAGCTATTTCCTGAGCTTGACTTCCACTTCATCCAAACCGAGGGGTTTAATCTGCTCAGGCCGTGGGGCAGCCTGACCACCGGCCTCCCCTGGTGACCTGCTGATCTCACCCAGAGCTTTTGGGAAGTGGTTTGCAAACAGAATGAGTAACCTCGATATAGAGACGTCCAGAGTAAAGTCACAGTTCGGAGGAAACCTTCCTTTGGACGCCTGCCGGTAGAACTCAAACACAGCTGGAGAAACTAGAGCATTTTCTCAAATACTTCACAGGGCTTGATCTGCTTGGTCTACAAAGGTATGGTCTTGCTAGATCAAGTAGATGGCAAAGGCTAAACAAAAAATAAGATGGCCTGGTCGTCTTCTGTATATTGCGATACTATGGAAGGGCGCAGTTCTCTGGCCTATGTTTCAAGGGGTCTTTGAAATGCGATCTCTAAACGAAGCAGCTCTTGAATTGGAGCAGAGTTGTTTCTCATTTGATCTGGAAACACCTCAGGATCCCACAGGACGACCCACAAACCACTGGGATACCGAGGGGAGACTATGCTGCCACCATGAACCAACTCTGGATGAGCTGCAGAGAGCGGATGGAGGTTTCCTTTCCTGCACCCACCTTCCCAAACTGGAACCATTACATCCAGCACATCAGCAAGCGACTGGTTAAAGTGGCTTCTCCTGTAGAAGCCAGGAAGAGCCTCATTCCTTACAGACTAATCCAGGTTGACTGTTGTAGGTCAACAACTTTGTTCGCTGCTCATATATGCAGGTTGTGCGTGTTGGCCCACTTCAGAGAACAGTGGGTTGTGCCTGCTGGATTCAAGTCCCTCTTTACAGTTTCAAATGCAGGTGATTGCACTGGCTTCATTGTCGACTTGTGAAGATAAAGAATCTCAAAAAACCGTTTTCCCCACTCGTCGTGCAGTTTCCTTTCAGGTTCCTTCACTGGTCCCGTATGTCTGGAGCTTGTGGTACATGCATGACGGAGGCAGATTAAGTGTGTGCACAGCAGAGCTTTTCTCACTGGGGCTTTATTCTGCCTGATTCCTCAGCAGCCGGCACACAGCGGCTGTTTGTTGCAGCAGAGTTTCACAAAGGACAAAGCTGGGAACACAAACACGTTTACAGTGTTTACTGAAGTCTCTTGAGAAGATCGACCCTTTCACAAAGATGCCATTCATGCTGATCTGCTCCTCCTACAGCTGTGGAGCGGACACACACACACACACACACAAACAAACACACACACACCGACACATGCACACTGCCCCAGACAGATGTGCACTGACACACACACACACAGTTCACTCTTTCTCACCTCACCCTCAGGACAGTCGTTCTCCTGTTTACCCAGTCTGGGAGAAATCGTCTACCCTGGTGCACGTGGTGCTTTCATGCCGCTCTGGCTGCACAGAGCGTGCACATACAGACGTGATGCTCTGGAAAACGGCAAAAGGAGATTTGGAAAGAGAATGTTCTCTGGAATATGAGGGATTTCAGGGATTAGCAGGAAATGCACCCAGTCCAAGGTGCAGTCTGTGAACTGTTAACTCGTTCTCAGAGGGACAGAGTCGACTTGTTAGAATCTGTTGCTTTGTTTCAAGTCCGGATTAAACAAAGCAAATATAAGATGGTTCATGAATGATGGAGGTGTTGTGTGTAAGTTGTGTTACCTTCGGACTGATCTAGGAGCCAATTGGCTATCGTTGAATGGGATATCCAGGGAAATACTCTCCTCCATTCAGTGGACACGTGTTTACAGTCCGAGTCCACACGAGGCAAATGATTCTAATTGTCTCCTTCTGTTTCCCGGTTTTATGCTAAACTAAGATTATGCTAAGCTAAGACGGCTGTAGTCACATATGTTCTGTGCAGATCTGAAAGCATCTGAAGCAGAGTGAGATGATTGAGGGGAAACAGAGTCCTGGAGTTAACTCGTCTCTCAGATCTGCGTCGTCTCCTCCTGTTAGTCATCACGACATCCAGACGACAGTCTTACACTGCTGTTTAATTCATGTGTACGAGTCCTGTGTGTGTCTGTGTGTGTGTTTGTGTCTGTGTGTGAGTGTGTGCTCAGAGAGATTAATTGGAATTCACTTTCTCCCAACCCGCTGCAAACTCCAAACCACCTCCTTTAACCCAGATCCCTCCACAGCGTGCAGAGTGTGGAGACATCAGGATGTGAGGGGAATTTAAAACTTACATCGATTCTCCCAACTTCTCTCTCTCTCTCCCTCTCTCTCACAAGCTGCGTATCACACTCTAACACACACACACACACACACACATTGTTATTGTGATGCATGGCACTATTAAGGGAAATGTGACCTCTTAATTTCCCTCTTTCTCTTTTCCTTTCTGTTTGGTTTCCTCTCCTGATAACCCTCAGTCTCTTTCCTCCCTCCTGACGATGTCACTTCCTTGAACGTCCTCGGTCCTCGGGTCACGTTTGTCTCTGCAGCTCGAAACACAACGTGACACTTCAAAGCAACAACAACAAATAAAAGGGGTCCACATCTACACAGGCGGAAGTATTTGATAAAATCACCTCCACTCGATATCTGTCTGAGGCCACATGTATGAAATGACGTCTATATTCTGCAGCATGTTAACAATCAGGTTAAAAGTCCCCAGCCCAGTCATTATTAATCATTATTATCGCTTTGTGTCATTTACAGTTGTTGTTGAGTGTTGGGTACGGTGATGGATGAGTTAGGAATCCCCCCCCACCCCGGACCGTCTCTCCACCCCAGCAGAAAAGACACCTTCTCTATATTTAGGCCCAGGCGCAGCTGACCGGCCGTTCAAACTCAATCAAAGGGATTTGAGGCTCCGGGCTGAAGTCTGCCAACCAGACACCGAGGAGATGATCTGTGACGGATTTAATATCATAAAGGAAAGAGGCAGCGAGAGGAAATGTGTGAATGTGTAACGAGGAGCACGTGCACTGGGGGGGGGTGAGGGGGGGGATGGAGGGTGTGAGATTATATAAGAGATGTGAGATCAATAATCAACGTGACATTATTACCGGTGAATCACCTGGTGGCCGGTTGCAGTATAGCTCATGAATCCTGCCTCCTCCATGTTGTCTGGTGGGACACGGACCAAACTAAAAAGATTTCTCAAAGATGGTTTCTGTATTTTAAGGCAGCTGAGGTTTCATAGCGTAGAACTTGAATTAAGAAAGTAAACACATTTTTGCCTAAGATCTAAAAATAAATAAGATTTTCTGCATTGTTTATTCTGTAAAATGTCATATTTGCAAACACTTACACAGAAATGATGCACAGACTGTGGCTTTAAGGCTGATTTGTATAAAGTGAAGTGGTGTTAGTTCCTGATCCTGTGGTCAGAGCGCTTTGACTCAGTGAACGAGGCGTCGCTGCAGCTCGTCTCTAACGTTCAGACTCGAGCTGATGAAGACGAGCACTGACTTGTATCTGTGAAGGTGAGGGACAGTATGGATGCATGGGGGCTGTTATCTCTGCAGCCGCCGCCCTGCATCCCTCAGGAGGCTCCAAGAGGCCGAGCTGCTCGGTAAGGAAACATTTCACGGCTCAAAGATACACGGAGCGTTTGTGTTTTATTAAAACAAAGAGCAGAACCAGCAGCTGCCTGTGTTTTGAATTTGTCGGCCCAACTTCTTGTTATTTCACTTCCTATTCCCCTGTAGGAGTGTGAGTGAGGTAGAAGAACTAGACTGTGCTCTGGTGTGAGCATGAATCCTGTTTGCATGGCACCACAGATACAGATAGGGAGCCAGCGAGAGCCATCTGCCACACAGCGAGGGCTCGGAGGTCAGTGACCCCGTGGGCGTGTGTGTGTCACTGACAGGAAGGGGACAGACAGCAGCGACACCGTCTGTAGCCAGGAGGACGAGGCCAGCATCAGCTCGGCCCTGTTGGACATTTGTCAGCAAAAACGCAAATGCTCCCCGCGATGGGTCGGACCAGGAAGGATCCGCCCACTGGAGGGGCGTCGTTTCTCCGGGGGGGTTTTTACAGTGTCAGCTTTAGACAGTGAATAAAGACGTCCTGTGAATCCATGGCGTCTCAACCAACCCTGGTGGCTGGCTGCAGGAAAGGTCATAAATCCCGCCTCCACCATGTTAGTGCATGGGACACAATTGACAGCTGAGGCTTGTGATTGGTCCAGCTTGTGTATCATTGGAGCCTCCGTCCTCCAATCACTTCGCTTTGGCTTCAAATGTGCAACATGGAAACATTCAGAACACTTTGGTTTCACTTCTGCATCGTGAGGATGTTTGACCTTTAACCTCTTATTTTCTCAATTCACCACTTTTAGTGCACTTTAATAAAAACACATACCTGCAGGTTAATAACACAATAACTCTGCACACTTCAGACATGCACTGTTTTGCATATGTGCACACACACACATGCACACACACACAATGATCTGCTGGACTTGGTCTGATCATCTCTTTAACATCAACACAATCTTTCACAACAGCTTTGGAAACCCGGTAGCAGGAAGCTGGTGTGTGTGAGCTCTCTCACTTACAGAAGCTTCCTCCATGTGTGTGCACGTCTGTCGCATGACGTCTCTCTCTCCGGCCGAGAGCAGAACAGGAAGCAGCGGGGTGGAGATCGGTGCACGCCGCTCTCTCTTCCTCTGCCACGTTCACTTTACACCGCCGTCTGATTCCTGGCGGTGGAGGACATCCTGGATTTTGATGAGGCAGGAGAATTTATCGGCGTTAGTGTGTGTATGACAGTGTGTGTATGATAGTGTGTGTGTGTGTGTGATAGGCGACAGAGTAAAGGAGAGGGCCCGGGCGTGACACCAGAGGGAGGCCCACCATGGCCAGTGAGGACGCACTGGAGGAGCTGCCCGGGGATCGAACAGTCGATTCCCTCGGAGCCACTGAGCAGAGTGACGCTGAGTCACGGGTAGGAAACTGTAGCCGACACAGGCCTCAACATGGCCGCCTCTTCTCTTCCCCATCCATCACTGCGGCCATTCTCTTTTCTGTCAGCTTCCTGGTTCACTTCCTGTTGAACTCGTCTAAGTGGCTGCGAGTCACCCGTGAGGTTTTATTCCCGTGTGCTGTCGTGATTTGGCTCTGCTGTGCGAGTCGTCTCACTCCTCGCTCCAGAGGCTCTTTGTTGTAAAACACCAGGGACTCAGTTGTATTGTGTTGAACGTTTGTGCGTCACGGCACAAACTCTCCCTTCCTGTCGCTGCCGCTGCTCTCTGCTGCCTCGATGAACGACTCGGAACGTCCACACGTTGTTGATGAGTTGACGAGAACAACACAGAAAACACGTTCAGCTGATTCACTTCAGAGTTGTGCGCTGACACAACATCATAGCAGGCGTTCAGATCCTGCAGCCGTCGTGTCGTGTTGTGTTGTGTTGTGTTGTGTTGTGTTGCAGATGGATTATGGTTTTAATGGGAGCAGAGCTGTGGCCCCGGCCTGCATGTAGCTGGACGGACACACAAACCTAAGAAGTTGTAATCAGATCTGCTAAGCTGGACGGCTGGCTGCACGCTGCAGTGAAAGGGCCTGAGCACCCCCTCATTATACCCTGTGTGTGTCTGTGTGTGTGTGTGTCTGTGTGTGTAGCCGATTAGATCTAATGTCACAACATTAAATGAACGCATGACATTTAAGGTCGGCTTTCAAGGCCTTTTCAATAACGTTGGTGGAGAATGTGGTTCTCTGCTCGTCTCAATGATCTGGGCAAAAGATTATCTATAATTATCACTATATAAGCGGTTGTGGTTTCAAACTTTTCTTAAACATTTCACTGATCTGAGGTCGATAAATAACGTGTTCAACCTCCTCAAGCTTGATATCAATGTGTATTTTGGGCTTTTGTTATGTTGCTGTTGGTAAAATATATGTGTACTGTGCCTTTAAAGGCCTGTTGCATGCTGCTGTTGAAGGGGTTCGTTTTATTTTTGTCCCTCGTCTGGTCGTGTGTCTTCTGTTTTTATTTGAACCTTTTTATTCTTGATATAAACGAGGGCAGAGAAAGAGACAGACGGTTTGACACGTAACACACGCTCCCCCGAGGCAGGAGTCCAGGTGTGGACACTGTGGTTTTGTGACATGTGTCTTAACCATGAAGTCCCCGAACACTGATTCTGACTCACTGGACACAGAGACGAGCTTTAATCACTTCAGATCGTCCCACACGTTTCTTCTCCTCCTCCTCTTCCACTTTCTTACAGCAACATCTCTGCTCGGCAGCCAATCACCATCCAGCAGATAACTGCTCCACCAACCACGTACTTGTATCTGCATACATTTACATATACATACACAGCATATACACACACTCACAACCACAGACACACAAACACTTACAGACAGCAAAAAAGTACAACTGCAGTCCTAACATTTGTAATTGTGATTCACCTGTCTTCTTATAGCAGAAACCCCAGTTTATAGATAAATGGATTCAGGTGTGTTGGGATGAAACTTGAATCTTTTTCATATAAAGTGTGTGTGTGTGTTTCCTCGTGACCCGTCCGGAGGCCGACAGGAGCCTGATTGATTTCAGTCGGTATTAATGCAGCTCTAATCCCCTCTGATCTGATTAGTGTTGATCAGCAGAGAGCTGATGTGAGCACTCAGCTCTTCACGCTGCCTCACAGTCGCAGCTCAGCAGCTTCCTCGAGCTGTTTCCTCCTGTTTTCCTCCCACAATGCTTCACTCTGCGAGGTGACCGGGCCCAGCTCTGAAGGTCGTGACCTCTCAGCTGGACGTTTCACCTCTGAATCCGTTTCTCTTCATACACATTTGAACTTTCCTAATTGTAATATCTTCTCATTGATTCCTCCTCCTCCTTCCTCTCTCCTCAGAGCGACCCAGGTGGGCTGTCGGTTCTGCAGCAGCTCGGTCTGGACCAGAACTCCGACTTCTCCGACTCCAGCGTGCAGCAGCGGCTGGACGAGCACCGCGAGAGGATCCGCAGGGAGATCCGCAAGGAGCTGAAGATCAAGGAGGGAGCGGAGAACCTGCGCCGGGCCACCACCGACAAGAGGAACGCCCAGCAGGTGGACTCGCAGCTGCGCAGCTCCAAGCGGAAGCTGGAGTCGCTGCAGACTCAGCTGCAGGAGCTGGACGCACACATCGTGGTGAAAGGCCCCGATGACAACACAGGTAACTCATCCACAACCACCTTCAGGACACGTTGTGCACGTCTACACCACAACATTGATTCAGTGGTTTTGCATGTTTTATCTCATGAGCTTTATGACCCACCTGAGGATCTCTCTGACCAGCCCCTGCCTCCTCTCACCCAGATTCCCCTCGGTCCCCGGGGTCGGTCAGTCGCACGTCGGCCAACCAGCACCGCATCGCAGCTCTGGAGCGGCAGCTCAACATCGAGCTGAAGGTCAAACAGGGGGCGGAGAACATGATTCCAATCTATTTGAATGGAGGAACTAAGGTACTCAGCTGTCAGCAGCACTTCATCTCTGCATCGGCTGATTTCTGTAACATTCGATCTGCGATGCTTCACTCTTCCCCTCGTCTCCTCCTGTTCTCCAGGACAAGAAGTTCCTCCAGACGGCTCAGCAGATGCTGCAGGACAGCAAGACAAAGATCGACATCATCCGCATGCAGGTCCGGAAGGCCATGCAGGCCACGGAGCAGTCGGAGGACAACCAGAGTATCTGTCGTTCCTTTGTGTTTCATGCTCTCCCTCTCTTTCATCCCACCTGCAACTCTCATCCTCTAAACACTGCATATTTCATGATGCAGGTGGTGATGGATCAATTCTTCTTTAGAACTTAACAGTGTGGAGGCTTCCAGTCACACACACACACACAAACACACACACACACACACACACACACACACACACACTGTCCATTACAGACCAGGTTAGAGCCGTATTGATGTTCCTGCATCCCCTTGATGTTGCCCAACAACTAAAAGCCACGGCTCATTTACCAGAGGTTAGAGAGGAGGCAGGTCAGATGCGGGGAGCCAGGAAGGGAGTGAGACTGAGAGGACTGAGTCAGAGGGGACAACAGAAAGAAGGGAGTGAGACTGAGAGGACTGAGACAGAGGGGACAACAGAGAGAAGGGAGTGAGACTGAGAGGACTGAGTCAGAGGGGACAACAGAAAGAAGGGAGTGAGACTGAGAGGACTGAGTCAGAGGGGACAACAGAGAGAAGGGAGTGAGACTGAGAGGACTGAGTCAGAGGGGACAACAGAAAGAAGGGAGAGGACGGACGGAGACGTAGATGAAAGAGACAACAAGAGCTCAGGGAAACTTACTGATTTAGACGATGTGCGGATAATGTCCTCTCATCGTCCCGGTGCTTTAAAACCACTATAATCTGTATTTTTGTATCACTGTGGTTCACATATCTTCTCTCCACATCTTCTCTGCTGCATGTAGCTGTCGCTCACATGTCACATGACTAAAACCAGACTCTGTTTACCAGGTAAGCCGGACATGTGCGGGGTGGAGCTCCGTGTGGAGGAGCTGTGGCATCACTACCGGGTGGACCACGCCATGGCCGAGGGCGCCAAGAACATGCTGCGGCTGCTGGGCGCTGGGAAGGTCCAGGACAAGAAGGCCATGGCCGAGGTGCGAGCTGGGAGATGTGATAGATTTCTAAGATATGATTCGTCGTCTATTCTAATCCTTCCATCATGGTGTGTGTGTGTCCTTCAGGCGCAGAGTGGTCTGAGCGAGTCGTCCCAGCGGCTCGACCTGCTCCGGTGTTCTCTGGAGCAGCGGCTGCAGGAGCTGCCGGAGGATCATCCCAAGGCCTGCCTCATCAAGGAGGAGCTGGTGCTGGCGTCGTCCTCGGCCTTCAGCTCCCGTCACAGCACCCCCTACGTCCACAACCAGTACAGCACCCTGATGAAGCCGTCGCCTCTCACAGGTCCGACAGAGAAACCTTCACATGTCTCCGCCTTGACCACGTTCAGCTGTCTTATCTTTGCTTTCCTTCTTTCCAGGAACTCTTCAGGTGCACCTCCTGGGCGCGGTGGGGCTGCTGGAGGTCATCCCCGGGCGCAGCAGAGGGAACCCGGTGGTTCTCCCCTCTCACTCTCTGGGAGACGGACGCTCCTCCTTCAAACTGAGTGGCCTCTACAGCCGCAGCACCAGCAGCATGAGCCTCAAGATCCCGGGCAAGACCGACGAGCTCTCCAGTAGGAACACACGCCCTCAGTGGACTATTCTGATCAATTACATTTCATCCATAAAGAGGCTCATTTCTGATGTGTGTGTGTTTTGCAGCGGAGGTGAGCGCGGTGCTGAAGCTGGAGAACACAGTGGTGGGTCAGTCGGCTTGGAGAACGGTTGGAGAACAGGCCTGGGATCAGACCTTCATTGTAGAGCTGGAGAGGGTAAGATTCTGAAGCTGCTTTCAGACCTGCACTGAGGTTCTGTCATGAGAACGTAACATTAAGACACCAGAGTAATGAGCTGCTTTATTTTGAAAAGGGAAGAGAAAAAGTCTCTGTAAATAGTTTAAACTACATACTGTGTGAGTTTGTTTACTAATCACAGAAATGTGGATATTATTCATATTGTTAAGGATAACATACGTCAATAAGAGTTGTCCTTTAAAGTCCTTTAAACTCTTTCTGTTACTATAACCCTGAAACTAAACTACTTCCAGGTTTTAAACCTCAACGATTGATGCTGTGAGCAGTGAATACTTCATGTTGTGTGTAATTAGTCCAGAGAGATGGAGATCGCTGTGTACTGGAGAGATTACCGCTCCCTGTGCGCTCTGAAGTACCTGAAGCTGGAAGACTTCCTGGACAACCAAAAACACACAGTTCAGCTGGAGCTGGAGCCTCAGGGGCTGCTGCTGGCCGAGGTGCAGTACACACACACACACACACACAGCACACACACACACACACACACAAGGAGCTTCTTATAGTGTTGTTTGATAATAATAATACATCAGAAATCATTCTTAGCCCCTGATAGTCTGTTTAGCCTCAGATGAACATTACATTGACCTTTACTGCCGTTTCAGTTTTGTCACTTCATCATATTTGTGATTTTTGTTTCAGGTGATTTTCTTCAACCCAGTAATAGAGCGAGGCCGACGGCTCCAGAGGCAGAAGAAGGTTTTCTCCAAACAGCACGGTATGTTCACCAGGTACTCCTCTGGAACTGGGACTAAAAACCATTCAGAGGAGACGCGAGTGGAGATCCATTCCCAGTCCTCCCTGCAAACATGAACAAGTCACCTCCTGGTTTCAATCTGTACATTACAGTCCTCTGTGTGTGTCTCTGTGTGTGTGTGTGTGTGATTGTGTTGCAGGCAAAGCCTTTTTGCGCGCTCGGCAGATGAACGTGGACATCGCCACCTGGGTCCGCCTGCTGAGGAACGCCATCCCCAGTGGAAGCAACGCCCCGGCCTACACACCCAGTTTCTCCAGTAACACACGAAGCTCCGGGTATTTGAACATTCAAGTGTTTACAGTCAAACAATCAGGACCCACAAACCCACACGAGTAGTATTTATGTGCAGAAAGTGATATATAAATACACACTATTTGCTAGTTTCCCTTTATTCACATTCCTCTTTCATGGCCCGAGTCCTTTTTCTTCACGTCAGCATCTTGTTTGTTTCTCTGCAGCGACACAGACTCAGATTCTCTTCTCTCAGTTTAGTCTTTGTTTTTTATTTGCAGAGAAATCTCCGTGGAGAAGCTGAATCTGGGCAGCGACTCGCCTCCCAAACCTGAGACCAGGGGAGACGTGGTGGACGCCCCCGCCGCCTCGGTGAGTGTGACGGGAACAGGAAGGAGAGCAGACAGAGGCCGGGGGGGGGGGGGAGATGAGCATCTCTACAGGATCATGTTACCGCTCTGCTCACTTCCTACCTGCAGCCTCTCACAGGCCACCGCTCTGTGAGCTGCAGGGAAATCTAAGACGAGGCTGACAGCCGGAGAGCGACAGAGGAGGAGGAGGAAGAATAATTAGAGAAGTGAAAACTCAGGGAGACAGATTTAGAGACTTACGTGGACGGAGGGGAGATTTAATTTGGTCGAGAGCAAATCCTTGTTTGTTATCGAGTGTGAATCACACGAGCTGCAATGGAGAGAGAGAGAGGTGTCGCTAAAAGAGGACGAGTTTCAGAGAGAGGGGGAAAAGAGAGGAGGAGGACATGAGACGAGTGAAACTGAAAGAACATTTCAAAAAACAGATAAAGACATAACTTATAAGGTTAAACCCAAAAGTCTATATTTTAGAAATCAAGATTTGTTTTGGGTGAAATAATTAAAGATAAAAAAAACCTCTTATCATACTTTTAAAATCAAATCAACAAAACTTTTCCTAGTTCATGGAAAAAACAAGAAGCCTTAAGGAAATGACCTTCAATAATTTTAAATGAATATTTTATTTAGAGGTTATAGAATTGGAAGAAACATAATTCAATAATAAATCCATTCTCTTTAATAAATACAAACACATAATGAATCCTCACACTGTTTAATTGTGTTCATGCCAATAAAGCACATTTGAATTTTGGAGACAGAGAACTGGAGCAGCAGAGAAGTCGGGGGGGGGGGGGCAGCCTGTGGCAGATGGTCCGACTGGGTTGAAGTATTATGGGATTAATTACTGATGATGTTTTTTAGAGAACTAATTAGCAGTGAGGAGGGAACGAGGGGGTGTGGGGGGAGCGAGGCTGGGGGGGGGTCAGCTGATGAGCTTCAGTATCTGCTTGACATGTTTTTACTGAAGGTCGTTCCAGATGTTGACGAATGTTTTTTTTGTCCTCGTGTCTGTTGTTATTTGTTCTACATGTTACTGATGCCCCCCCACACCCCACAGGAACAGGTCATCGAGGCCCCGCCCACTCAGGATGTCCCTTCTCACGAGCAGCGGACCAGATCGCTGTCGCAGAATTCTTTACGCAGGTGCACAAACCCGTCTCTCTCACACACACACAAACACTGCAACACACACACACACACACACTAGAGACACACCTGAGCTTTTCTCTTTGCAACATGGCCGACACAGCTTGACACCACAAACACTCCCCCGCACACATATGGTTCTGTGGTGGAACCCGTTTCTCTAGTCGTGAATTAATTCCAGATGGAGAGAAATACACAAATAAAGACGATGACCTTTCATCACAGCAGAACCCGACCTTTTAGAGGTTGTGGATTTGTCACACACGGACAGGATGTGCTTTTCTCCGGCCTCATATGTTGCTCTGCACTAATCTGCCTGTAATCTCTGCTGCTCAGAGCGAGCAGAGGCCCCGTGAGCCTGCAGGACTTCAAGCTGATGGCTGTGCTCGGCAGGGGACACTTTGGAAAGGTACCCGTCTTCTGTTGTCCTCACCAGACGCTGCTCTGCCTCTTCACAACTCTCGTCTTTACAGCAGAATGTTTAAAAATCAAATGATTGTGATTTTCTCTCTTTGCTCCGAGGGTTTTAGCTGCTGTTGTTTTTGAGGAAGTTCTGATAAACTCAGTGTTTCCTCTTTTCGACCACAGTTAACCGAGTGAGCGTCGGGAACCTTTTAGCTTCTCTGTGGGCTGGAGACGTTACGTCACCGTCTCTGATTCCACACACGATCACAACCTCAGGTTCAGAGCGTTTGACTGTATTTACTCTCCTCAGCACCAAACTGACTCAGGGTCAGACGAGCTGCTGAGCTCAGAGGAGCGTAGAGCAGCTGAATCTGAATCAGTTTTATTGACAAGTAGCTTTACACCTACCAGGACTTTGCTCTGGTTTTTGGTGCATACAATGAACATAGAAACATAAAAACACAATAAATACAACACACATAAGAAAAGCAATTAAGAAACAATATATATTTACTCACTATTTACTTCTTATTTACTCCCTTTTTCTAATATTTATACAAAGTAACATTTATTTAGACATAAACATATCTAAATAAAAAAATATAAAAGATAAAAGATATAAAAAGTGAAGTAAAAGTGAAATGCAAAACAGTGAGCAGTGTCAAATTGCAATATGCAATGTTATGCTGTATAATATAATATAATAGATAGATAGATAGATAGATAGATTACTTAATTCATCCCCGAAGGGAAATTAAGCCGGTACATTTGAATACAATAAAATACAATACAATAGAATAAAATAAATAATATTGAGGTAGTAAGAATAAAAACAGAAACACAAGATAAATAGGTAGATAAGGTGCAGTGGCAAGATATGGTAATAGTACTGATGATATTCTGGTAATGTGATTGTTAGACAGTATATACAAATAGTACAGTATATATAGTATATAATATATATTTATATATGATAGTAATTATACCAATATAATAGCAGTATATAGTAGTAATGGCAGCAACAGTATATAAAATAATAATAGTAAATACAATAATAATAATAACAACATGTACACATGTATAAATATGTGTGTATAGACTTATATACAAATGTTGACCTCAGGTGTTGGTGGAGATCAGCTGGAAAACAGTGACGACAGTGTTTCTGAGAAAACCTGAATCAACACAGTCTGGTTGTTTAAGTTGGGAGGGTGAGAAGATGGCTGGACAGAGGAGGGTCATTATCTGTTGTCGTGTTTCCTCCCTTTGTGTTTCCCTGAAGTGACTCAGTCCCTCGTGGGCCCGACTCTGCAGGTGCTGCTGTCGGAGTACAGACGGAGCAGCGGCCTCTACGCCATCAAGGCCCTGAAGAAGGGAGACATCGTGGCTCGGGACGAGGTTGAAAGGTGACGACACTCGGTGACCTCCAGTCTCCGCTGCACAGTTCATTCACGTTGTGTAAACTTCCTGTCTCCCCCCCCCCCCCCCCTGTCTGTCTCCAGTCTGATGTGTGAGAAGCGGATCTTTGAGGCTGTGAACGGCTCGCACCATCCCTTCCTGGTCAACCTGTTTGCATGTTTCCAGACTCCAGAACATGTTTGTTTTGTCATGGAGTACACGGCAGGAGGAGACCTCATGATGCACATACATGCTGACGTCTTTTCTGAGCCGCGTGCTGTGTGAGTTCTCTGTGTGTGTGTGTGTGTGTGTGTTTACTTGTGTCAATGCTCACACAATCTATTCGATGTCTTAAGCTTGACTATGTAACAGCGTGTGTCTCCGCTGGTCGTGTGTGTGACAGGTTCTACTCGGCCTGTGTGGTGTTGGGTCTTCAGTTCCTTCACGACCATAAGATTGTGTATCGGTGAGTTGTCACACCGTCTCACACAAACACACACACACACGCTCTTCTCTCTAGACTCCGGATCTGGTGTGAGACCGGTGTTCTTGTCCCCCTCAGGGATCTGAAGCTGGACAACCTGCTGCTGGACACAGAGGGTTTCGTGAAGATCGCAGACTTTGGACTCTGCAAAGAAGGTGAGTGTCCATTATTTATTCAGCGCATCTCTCTCCAACACCAGGGGCCGTACATTAACAAACTTTCGTGCTTTGCATTATTTATTGTACGTCTCCCATCACCCGCTCGGTCAATACCCCCCCCCCCGTCCTCACACTTCCTCTCACTCTGTCCTCCTTTGTCTTTCTGAGGTATGGGATTTGGGGACCGGACCAGCACCTTCTGTGGGACCCCTGAGTTTCTGGCCCCTGAGGTGCTGACGGACACGTCGTACACCAGAGCAGTGGACTGGTGGGGCCTCGGGGTGCTGGTCTACGAGATGCTGGTCGGAGAGGTGAGACGAAGGTCAAAGGTCAAGTTCACGATGGAGTTTATTTCTTTTATTTAATCATGCGTCCCCTTTCTCTCAGTCTCCGTTCCCCGGTGACGATGAGGAGGAGGTTTTCGACAGCATCGTGAACGATGAAGTGCGTTACCCTCGCTTCCTCTCCACCGAGGCCATCGGCATCATGAGACGGGTGAGGCTCCTGGTTTCCTTCCTCTGTCACATCCTTCATATGTTGGAAGCGTGAGAATGGAAGTTGTTTATTTGAGTTGAAGCCTGTTTATCTGCAGCTTGTGCTTGTGTCTCTGCTCCCAGTTGTTGAGGAGGAATCCTGAGAGGCGTCTGGGCTCCGGAGAAAAAGATGCTGAGGACGTGAAGAAGCAACCTTTCTTCAGGGTGAGGTTTTCTCCTGTTTCTGCCAAACAAGGAAACTGAGTTCAAGGTTCATGATAGAAGAACTTATTTTATACTTATAAATGAACATAATAATAATAGCTTGAGTGAACTTTAATGTCTTTATATATTAGAATTGAATTTAAGGGCATTTGTCCACTCTGCTCCCACCACATGGAACTGGCTGCAAAAAGATTTTAAATTAACCGAAATGATTTCTTTGAACGCTTTTAAATCTACGATGAGAGCATTTCAGACCACTTCTTTTACTTGTAGATGTTTTTTACGAATTTTAATTTACTTGTAATTGTTTTTTTATCATTTTAATTTCTGTTTATATGTTGTGAGTGTAATATTGTGAGTGTACATATGTTATTTGTTGCTGCCTCTTGGCCAGGACTCCCTCGAAAAAGAGGTTTTTAATCTCAATGGGACTTTCCTGGTCATAAATAAAGGTCAAATAAAAAAAAAAAAAAAAAAAAATTGAGCAGTTCTCACATGTTGCACCTTCAATATTAATCCTCAACTCCAATCTGTCCCTCAGGGTCTGGACTGGGACGCTCTTCTCCAGAGGAAAGTCCCGCCGCCCTTCGTCCCGACCATCGTGGGAAAAGAAGACGTCAGCAATTTCGACGCGGAGTTCACGGCCGAGCCTCCGACCCTCACGCCGCCCAGGGAGCGCCGCACGCTGTCCCGCAAGGAACAGGACTTCTTCAAGGACTTTGATTACATCTCCGACCTCTGCTAGGGTCAGGGGTCAGGGGTCATCGGGTGAGGAGCTGCCCACTGCCCGCCCACAGACTCTGAGAGGAGACGTGAAGGCCGACTCTGTGGAGAGGAACACTCCTCTCTCTCTCTTTCTCTCTCTCTCCCTCTCTCTCTCTCTCTTTGTGTCTGTGTTTGCGAGTGGACGGAGGATGGGACGGAGGATGGGACGGAGGACGGGACGGAGGACGGGACGGAGGACGGAACGGAGGACGGGACGGAGGACGGGCGCCTGTGAACGAGGATCAGTGGAGTCTGATCCTGTGTCGCACACATTTGCGGTGTCACAGATCTGCTGACCTCCAGATTATCTGGAGTGGCTTTTAGAGGAGGAGAAGGAAGTCACCATGATGACAGGAGATAATCCAGATTATGTAAAAAAAAAAAAAAGGAAGATGAGATGATGGACGCTGCGACGCGGTGGAGCGGTGATTGTACTGAAACGCTTCACGAGCCTCGGAATCAAACAAGGATTCTGACAGGAAGCAGTTTGTGTCTTTCCCATGTCCCCTTGTCCCCTTGTCTCTGCTGTGTGTTGCTGCTCAGTGTGTCGTTGTGTGTCCTCGCCTCCGTCATGAACGTGTCCACGTCAGCCGCACTCGTGCATCGCCTGGTCATGAGCACACGGGGGAGCCAGAGGACAGAGAGACGCTTCCTGTGTGGGTTCACGTTTGTGCGTCTGTCTTTCAGCACAACACTGATTTTTAAACAGTTACATTTTTCAATGACAATAAGCTTTTACAGATTTAGTTCTGTTTTGTGATTTTTTTGTTTTTGTTTTTGTCCCTCGTCTGTCATTTGCTGAAAACGTGTTTGAACTGTGACTCAGTAAAGATGTGAAACCAACACACAGGCACTGAGCCTCTCTCGTCATTGGTTGTTTTTATTTAAATCTCTATTTTCACGTTCAGGAACATTTCAGAGCAGAAACTGTGACGAGGCCGACGTCTGAAAATCATTTTTCTTCCACCTGCAGTGAATGATGTGTTGTTGTGAGTTGTTGTGATTGTGAGTCTGGAGGACAGACGATTGGGAAACGTGTGGATTTGCATCATAAGGACCAAAAGTGAAAAATCTGCAAATGTCCTCAAAAGACAAATCTTTTATTCTCCTTCTCGCTCTGGCAGATCCAAAGTGTCTGAATGAGCTGTTTCCTGATCCTGTGGTGATGCCGGTTGCAGTTTTCTATCTGAGGTTATAAAAGTGACAGGAAGTGAGCTGCTCAGGCCACAGAGCTCAAATTTGATGTACCACGTGTCCTTTAACAACCGACGTGACAGGTGTGGAGCCACAGACGGTCCCACACTGACCCCAGATCACCGAGCTCAGGCCCGAGCTGCAGCCGCTGCCTCCATGTGGTTCCTCCGAACTCAGGCAAACGGGTTCTATTTAACGGGAGGGATTCAAACCACCGGTTCTGCAGCAGGACGTTGATAATGCTCAGGGAAAGTGCTTGAGGATGAAGAGTCATGCAGAGCAGCTCTGGTCCCAGCTGCTATCGATAATGACGTCCTGAACCGTTCATGGCTGAAAGGATTATTGGAAATGTTAATGGAGGGAACTGGGAATTAAGAAGTTAAGAAGCAAAGCATGCACACAACACACACACACACACACACAACACACTAAAAATAGTCTTTAAAAGCATGATTGTGCAGAATTGGTGAGTGGTCATTTTTCATTTAGAAAAGCAGATGTGCTCTACAGAAAAAACTGGAGTGCAATTTCGTTCCATCAGCAAAATGTTTCAAATCGCTCTCTGTCTAAAAGGAAAAACAATTTTCTGTGAATCACTGTGCACTGGGGGGGGGGGGGGGAGGGGGGATCGAACCTGATGCACTGACACAGACAAAAAGGTCCAAACTGAGACTGCAGGTCCCCATCATCTCTCCTTGGAGGACATGTCCAGGTCCAAACCTTCATCTGATCTTCTGTCCTGCACGTTCACAGGAAACCGTCTGAATTATAACAAACGTTCATGATGTTTCATCTTGTCGTGATTAAACTGTTTAAAGCTGATCATCGGACTCAGCCGTGTCTCGTTCACCCCCTGGTGGCGGACTGTGGTACATCGTCGTAAACCCCACCTCCTCCGTATTAGTAGACGGGACATGGACCAAACTAAAATGTATAAGCACACCTCAAATAGATTTTTATGGATGATCAAGTGCTATTATTTCCGATAAATTTTCGTTTTAATTTGTTATTTGATGACATCAAAAGAACATTTTAAACGAAAAACCGTCCTGATTGACAGCTGAGACTGACTCCTGATTGGTCGAGGGCCTGTGACGGCTTCATCTCTGCACAGTGGCAGGAAGTCGTCCATCCTTATTAACAGAGAGTGTGAATACTGGACCTAAATATGCCTGATGGACACAGATATGACTCCGACTGAATGATGGTGTCGCTCCAAAACTACGGAATCTTACGATTCGTAAACAGGAAATCGTGAATAAGCGTATATGGCAAAAAAGTTCCTGCAGGTTTAAAATGAGAAAACTCTTTGTGACTTGGTTTTATTGGTTTTTCTTCATGTCTTATCTGTTGCATACTTATAAACTCAAGGGCAGAACTATGGAGAAGATGATGATGATGATCTTCATCTTCATTACACCCGTCAGTCAAGCCCCTGAGCTCCACCCTCCTCCTCCTCCTCCATCCCTCCTCCTCCGCCAGCAGCCATCTACGTTAGGAGACGTTTCCAGAGTCTTTTATTCCACCGCTCTCTCTCCACTCTGTCACACCATCCCTCAGTCCCTCCCCCCGCCCCCTTTAATTGCCCCTTTACTCCCCGCCCCCCCAACCCCACCACCTCCTCCCCCCGCAGCCGCTCCGTGCGTAAAAGTGAATTTAAAGGAAAACCTCTCACCACTGGATGGAGGAGACACGCAGCGGAGGGTTGTGTGTTTCTTTTTGCGTGGTTCAGGATGATCACGGTGCGTGTTGGTGCGTGTTGGGGCGTGTGAGAGAGTTTAGGAACTGATGTTGGGTTTTGAGTCTGGACCCACAGCTGGAGCAGCGAGTTCCCTCTGAGGTGAGTTCAATGTTTCCTCAGATGATCTCCACACAGATAAATCTACACTCTCTGCTCAACATTTATGTAATTATACTTTATTATATTATGTACTTTATGGTTGAATATTCCTTATTTTAAAGTTGCCTTCTGTTTCTTTATGCATGTCTTATTTCAAATTCTGTAAATATGTCATGTTGCATGATTTACCTCTGTTTGAATTATATATATATTAGTTATTCTCATAGTTATTGAGACAGGTGCCTTTTGACTTACAGCACTGTGGGTGTTATTGTTTGGACTGTTTATGTCATAATCTTTTCTTTATGAAGATATTTTGTTTATCAACACTACATCTATTTGTTTCTTTTTCCAGCTTCAATCTCAACTAATTCCCTTTAAAAAGAAGTATGTTTAACTACCTGATTAAACTATAAATGACTGTTGTAATGGAATATATAAAAATAAGCTGAATAAGATAATAAAACTACAGTATTTACAACTTGTTATGAATTAAAGAGGAATAATCAACTAACTGTTGCAGCTTTAATGAGCTGATATCTAAAGCGGTGATGTTCTGATAGTGTGTCTGTCTCACAGCTGCAGTGGATCCTGTCACGTTGGGTCTGGTGCTGTGATGGTCAAGATGTCAGCGACTGGTCGGACTCTGTGCTGTCTGCTTCTGCTCTGGACCAGAACACCAGGTCAACACCAGTTTGATCATTTAAGAAAAGCAAGGAGTCTGTTTCAAGAGGGAAGAAGAGCAGTTTCAAAATGTCAGAACGAAAGTGGAAAAAATATTACAAAGATCTGTCTCCGTGCCCTCGGGCAGGGATTATTTTGCTCCCATCAGACTGTTGTGCAACCTGCAGCTCAGACAGAGGAGGAGACAGTGAACACCCACATGTTTGTGTCTCTATCTTGAAGCAGAGCATTGATCCTAAACTCCACTTGTATCTTGTTGTGTTGCACAGAGGAGCACAGCAGCTTCTCTCACGTGTCCTCCTGTGCTGATGTTTCATGAAACCTCTGCTGTGTCCTCCTCAGCTCAGGCTGCAGAGCTGCGCTGCTCCTCGGCCGGCCCGGTGGGGGCGCTGCACCCTGTCCAGGGTCTGCTTGAGACCTTTGAGGCGGGTCCAGGTTGTGCTGCTCGAGAGCGAGGAGACAAGGAGACTCACGTGGTGGCAGTGAGGAGGTCGACCAACAGCCCTGAAAACAAGGTAACGAGCCAGAGTCCAGAAAGATCAACAGGCTAACATGCTTTTCAAGTAAGTTTGGTTTGAATTAGTTATGTGATGCTATAATTAAAGGTCAAACATCATGATTGACAGCTGAGAATGGCTTCCAACTGGACGAAAACCCACTCCACTCCAAACCCTCTCCCAATGTGACAGCTGGTTTAGAGCTTCACCAGTGCACTGTCCGTCTCTCCTCTGGTGTTTTCAGGTGACGGTGCTGCTGAAGCCTTTGTCTCCGTCCCCCGTCAGAACCCTGCACCTGCTGCTCAGCTCCAAGCTGCCAGTCAGCTGGTGGCTGGAGGCCGAGGCACTCCCCCCCGATCTGCCCGTGCACGTGCAGGTCAGTCTCCTTCCAGGTGAAAACCACCTCAGCCCTCAGCTGCCGGTGTAGAACCAACAAGGAGAATCACGTGTCTCTGACCCTGTTCAGATAGAGTCTTCAGATCCTTCCCCTGCTTGTCCTCGTCTGCTAGGTGTCCTCAAACTCCAGCGTTCAGTCCCGCTCGCTGCGATTGCTCGTCCACGTGGTGCGTCCGTTACCGTTTCGTCCGGCGGCCCTGCACCACTGGGCCCTGACACACCACGGCAACGTGTCATCTCTAACGCACACGACACACGGGAACTGGGTCTACATCCGACTGGGAGAGGGTGAGCCACCATCACTGGGAACACACGTACAATGGAAGTCTTGAACGTTACCATTAACCTCCTTTGCCCTTGTGTGCGTGTCACAGATCCCACGCTACCTCCCGTGTGCCAGCTCCAGTCCACGTTTCTCTCCCCCAACTACCTGACCTCTGACCTGCAGCCCCAGGAGGTGCAGGGCTGCTCCCACCCTCCAGCCGCCGGCATCAACCCTGCGGTCCACGTGATCAAGCTCCACTCGGCAGGATCAGGACTCTGTGGGTGAGAACCTGCAGCTTCCTGCGTGTGACCATGACCAAGAAAAATGAAAAGTTCCATATCGTTGCCTCTCCTCATGTCCTCCAGGTCTCTGCAGGTGGAGGTGGTTGTCTCGCTGGTGCCCCCGGTGGCCAACGCCAAGCTGCAGGACATTGTGCTGATCCTCAGCAGCTCGGTGCCCGTCCACTGGGCCATCACTGCTCGTGGTGTGCAGGGTCACATCTCTGTTCATGTAGGGATCACATCTTTAAAATGCTATAATATAGTTCAACTAACTACTGACTGGTGGGATTCTACCACATCCTGATTCTTCCTTTGTGCCATAAACTAAATTTTTCATCCAAAAAGTTATTGAAACAAATCTTGAGCCTCTTTCTTTCACTGGGTGACGTGTTCCTTCATGACAGTTTGTTTGACTCAGTCCCTAAGACCCGGTCCTGCTGCTGTGAATCCTCACGAGTTAAACACACTATCATAAACCCATGTTTTAAAATAGTTTAAAAAAATGACTTCCTGGTTCGGGAACTCTCCTGTTTGAGGAACGACTGTTTTAAAAATAAAAGTTTATATTTGCCTTGAGATCATCACCAGACTGTTGCAGCCGTGCACTGATGTCTTCTACATGTCACACATCATGTTATTGTCCGTCCTCTGTGTCTCTCCCCAGTCGTCCAACAGCGTGTCCCCACCGTTCCCCTCTGAGCCGGACCTGACCCTGTCCAGCACCCTGAACTCTGACCTGTCCACCGTGTCCGACCTTCTCGTCTGGGCCAATGAGAGCGGCTACACCCATGTGACCTCGTACACCGAGGCCGACCTGGCCAATCGCTTCGTGGTCCAGCTGGCAGGGGGCGGGACAGGTCAGGACCCCGTTGTGTCTCTTGTGTCCATCGCTTTGTGAGTCAACTGATCATTTGTGTTCTAACCCACTGTCCTTCAGATTCCTTTTGTCTCCTGTGAGACATGAGAGCAGAATATGTCCCTGCACAGATACAGTGCATGTTGAACGAAGGGTAGTGAAGTGTTTATTGTCTCTGCGTGTCTCTGCGTCCACAGACGTCCTCGCAGTGAGGACTCCCCTGGCGGTGAGGCCTCCCTGGGCCGAGGAGCGCAGGCTGAGGCAGTGGCTGAACGGTGGAGACGGAGCAGGAGGACGAGAGAGTTTCACGGTGCAGTGTGAGGACGGACGCCTCAGTGTGAGCGTGGACCAACGCATCCTGCAGGTCCTCTTACTCTGGATCAGTTTCAGTGTTTTGGATTAGTAACTGATGGATGCACGTCTTTTTGTTTACTGGGTTTGAAGCTCTGACGTTAGCTCTGTGCTTTCAGACCTTGTCCGTCCATGTGGCAGCCGTGACTCTGCAGGACCCGACGTGCCAGGCTCATTCCAACGGGAGTCATTTCCTGTTGGTGTTCCCAGTCATTTCCTGTGGGACTGAGGGTCTGTTCCTGGGACGGCCCAGAGGGGTGCAGTACACGAACATGGTGAGAGTAGATCTCTGAGGACAAACACAGTATCGGACTCATAGTACTTTCTATATCTTACTAATTATGACTTTTCAAATGTTATTCTAGCAGTTCACATGTAGGTCGACCTCAAACCTCCACCGAGGCTCAACTGTCCCCATGAAGTTCATCAAGCTGCTCACTCTTAGAATTTAGTTGTCTACATTTTTATTTAATTTAGATCCATGAAATATTCCCTGTAAATATCGTGAATATGTTGGAAAAGCGTTCTTCTCTGTCTCCACCTCTTTCCACCAAGCTTAGTGGAAATCCGTCCAGTAGTTAATTAACATTTACCCCAAAACAAACCGAGGCAGAGAGACTAAGAGAAGCTGCAAGAGAAGAAGGAAACGACAGGAACGGAGTGAATGTGGCTTTAAGATGGAGAATCATCTGAATCCTAACGAGGTCACACAGAAAAGAAAAAACCACGTGGCACATAATGGACACTTAAAACTGTGCCAAGTGGAAGTTTCCCGGGCGGAGACCTGTGACCCAGGTCATCACGACCGTCACACTGCTCCGCTCGGGCCTGAGAACACGAGGCTGCACAAAGTAAATCAAGTGAGTCAGAGGCTGGAAATTAGAGGAAGGATTCAGAGAAAAAGCAAAAGTGTAGAGAGGACCGAGGCGGCAGGTGAATGTGATGAAACACCAGCCGGCACTCGATGATGCAAAATCAAAACAAACTGATCAAATGCATTAAAACAAAAGTAACGAGCCTGTTTTGAAAATGTGAGGAGCAGAAAGTAGAACAAATACTCAAGTAAAGTACAGATACCGGGAAAAATCCAAGTCCAGTAACAAAGTATCTGAACTTTGTCCCTTCCCACCTCCACCAGGTGTCATAGAGAACGCTGCTTTTCATTTTAACCTTTAATCTGAACATATTTCCACATGATGAATCCTTATTTGGTTCTTTCCCCTCATGTCTGCCCAGATGATTCTGTGGAGGGACCGCCCTCAGACGCTTGTTGCCCTCAATAGCACGGAGAGGAAGTCCAGAGGTCCACTGGGAATCCACGTGAGACATCCCTGTGCATGTTTGAGTGTAGATCTGCCTCATAAACATCATAAACATCTCTATTATTCTTGTTTCTATGTTTTTCAGCGTCTGATATCCTGTGTTTCTCCTCAGTTCAGCTGTTTGGCTGCTGGTCCCAGAGTCGCTGGTCCGGCTGCAGACGGCGTCCAGGAGGTGAACACTCCTCAGGCCGGCCTCGTCCACTGGGCACCGGGGGAACCAGCAGGGCCGGATCCAGCTCTGGGCCACCACCCGGTCCCCCGACACAGACCTGGGCCGGTGCTGATTCTGAGACTTTTTGTCACCGAGGATCACGATCAGAAGCGGATTGGCCCCTGTGTGGTCCCGGCAGGCCACCGCGTGTATGTGGAGGTCGGTCAATGTTCGAGTTATAACCATCACATCCGTTTTCAGACTCTACGATTCAGATGATTTCACAACAGCAGGAAAATGTTCGTCTGTGTTCTGATGTTTGTCATTCTGCAGATTTCAGCTAAAGGGCCCCTCCCAGACGCTGTGGAGGTGAAGTCGTGTATCGTCTCTCCTCTGTCAGACCCCAAGAAATCCCCTTTCTGGACCATCATCAGCGAGGGCTGCTCCTCCGACCCCTCGCTGACCCTCAGCGCAGAGGCAACAGATGAAGAGGAGGAGGAGGAAGAGGGCGATGCAGGTGAACTGGAAGCGATGGAGAGGATGAAGGAGAGCAGAATTCATCACGGAGACGTCTCGGCCCGGCACAAATCTGAGAGAGGGAGGAGAGAAGCTCCGGTGAGGAGGGAGGAGAGCGGCAGTCACATGGGATCAGAGGAGGAAGCCCGACCGCTGAGGTTCAGCTTCATCCTGCGACCGGTTCACAACGACTCCATCCAGTTCCTCCACTGCAGCCTGAACATGTGCAGCTCCGACTCCACCAGAGGGGAAGACGTGAAGGAACCGGCAAAGAGGGTGTGTCAGGACGGACTGCGGATTCCTGCTCTGGTGTCCAAGTCCCACAAACACCAGGTACACAAACACATCGCACACTTATTTCACAAAACAATCACAGGATCAAGATTCCTATCGAATGCAGAAAGACCAACGAGAGCAAACCTCCACCAGGAGGCAACACTCTCCTCATGAGACCTCATTTATATTCATTAGATCTGGATTTTTATTGATTCCTAAATATCAGTCCCCTGAATATGAATGTATTCATAAAGCATCATTCATTATTCTCAGAGAAAACCACAAATAATTTGAGAAACGTCCAACCTCGAAATGTTAAGACAAAGTAAAAAATCTGGATCCGACCCCTGAACCCTTACAATGTGGCCCTTTCCCAGTCCATCCCTGCAACTGGTGCAACTGGTGTTGTGGCCCCAGAATCCATTAACCCCTCTCTCCTCCTGCTCAGTGTGAGACCAGGATCTTGTCCCGGCCGATGGTCGTCACCCAGTCCATCAGCTCGCTGGTCCCCAAGCAGCTGAGGCCCCCTGCTGGCCAGAGGACCAAGCGGCTGAGTGTGTCCCCCGTGGCGAGGCCGGGGCCCCAGGACAGCAGTGAGTGTCCTCCAGGTTGATTCTGTCCTCCTTGTCCCCGCTCAGATGGTTCATCAGCTCTGACTCCCCCCCTGTGTAGACTCTGTGGTGCAGACGGGACCAGTGATGGGCGTCGTGTTAGCGGCCTTTGTGATGGGGGTCAGCCTGATGGGGGGGCTGTGGTGCATCTACAACTATACTGGTAATGGAATCAGCTTCCTTCGTATTCATGTAGTGACTGAACCCACAACTTATTTATACAAACTGTGGAACTTTTAGAGGAATAGTTGAGGTTTTAGGGGAATTTGGGAATTGATCTCATCCACCGATCCACAGAACATGAATAATATACATCATTCTTTACATTTGTGTGTTTACTGAAGCCAAAGGTCCGACCTCACTTGGAGGAGAAGGTCCATTAACAGACCAGACTCACAGAGATCACAACACCTGGAACCCACCGCTGCTGTCCGGTCACGCCTCCAGCTCCGTGTAGAGGTGAGATCTGGTGAGAAGCTGCATCACATCTGTCATATCTCCCTTTTAAAAACACACAGTTCAGCCATTATTACAATATTCATAATGATTTAATAGCCCAAAGAGCTTGAAAGGTAGGATGATGGAGTGAGGACCTTCTGTGATGAAGTGCTCTGTGGGATTAGGAAGAAGAAGGAGAGATGGACCCAATTGAAGAGGAGGGCACAGGAGATGGACTTAACCAACATGAAGGAGAAGGGTACTTGGATACTGGTGAGACCATGGAGGGTAAAATGTTTCACTGGTTCTAAAGCAGGTTATTGGTTTTAAGGTTTTGGCCGACGAGCAGGAACCTGGAGGCCAAACGTCAAACTGCACCGCACACTTTCAGTTTTGAACTTTCACATTTCATCCGACAGACGCTCTTTAGAATTCTTTGTCTCAACAAAACCTTTTGAGTATGAAACTGGAGATGGAGGCATTTTAGTGACGCTTCATTCAAACCAGTTTACATGTCTTACTGGTGTGTTTGTTATGATACTGTTACTTAAAAGTATTCTATGTGCAATGTTCATAATGACTTGGTAGTTGTTGTATCTGGTTAATATCTTGTGTATTTTTATATTTGGTCACTCGGCTGCTGAAATAAGTTTTGAGTAAAACGAAAAAAAGTTGTGTTGTTTGTTAAATGTCACAAAAAAACTGCTGCTTCTTTAAAGTACACACATCAGCTTGCATAGTGTGTACACCAGGATGTTAGAGCTGTGCATTAAAATAAACAGTTGTGGTCACGTGCACAACAAACGGCTCCAGAAAATCTATCAGCACGAGTCTTGCACCTGCAGATACCCCCCCCCCCCCCCCCCCCCCCGATGAACCAGATACTGCAGCTCGGAGCAGTTTGATTCTTTTATTTCCGTCGTCTCAGGTTTTCCTCCTGCGAGTCGGAGGGGGGGGGGGGGGGGGGGGGACTGGGACAGAGGTGTGAATAGTGTGTCTGTGCAGCTCTGCTGGGGAGTTTGTGTTCATCGCTGTGCAGCAAAGACACACAACGACCGAAACCATCCCGTAGAACTGAGTCACCGCAGCTTCGTGACAAGTGAAGTGTTGTATTCAGAGTGAAATGTTGTGCGACGCTGAACGACGCCTGTTCTGCAGCGAGTCATTTAGAGAATGGCAGCAAGCGGGGGGGGGGGGGGGGTGGGGGGGGGGAGTTTACCTGCAGCAACACTTGATTCTAACACAAACCACAGAGTCACCAGCTTCAGAGGCAGAACACTCACAGGACTTGAGAGGTGACTGTGTCAAGAGTCTTTTGAAATATTTGTGTTGTAACCGTGAATCAGCTGGAAAATCAAAACCTGTGTGTCTTTGTGTTGATGTGTCAAATAAAAGGTTTTGAACTGAGCCGTGAATCCACTTTGTCTCTCACCCTCAACTCAAATCACACAACTCAGGTAAAGCAAAGGAGGTTCATCTGATGTGGTTCAATAGAATACATGAATGCATTTGTTTTAATAGTAAATTATGATTTGGCCTTTTCAAAATAAAAAGATGCTGAAAGTTTGATTGTCTCATTCAAGCCCAAATTCCTGATCAGTGTGTATTTAATCTGTGAGGTCACATCCCCTGAAGGCTCAGTAGAAACAGAACTGAGAGTTCACACGTCATCAGATGTTGTGAAACCTTAATTTTAAAATAAGCCTCTTGTTCTGAGCACCAGTCTGAACCGCCATCATTAGTGAACTCTGTTTGGAGCCCGGCTGCCATTATTCACAGACACACACACACACACACACACAGAGACACACACACACACAATTGCTCTTGCACAACTTTGTGAGGAAAATTGTCTCTGCAAATTACACTGAATGGCATTTGATCTAAAAACTCTGTTGCCGAGAAACATACTGGGAAATTATCCAATTATGAGTTATTATTTTCCTGGGACATGTCGTCATATTCACGGCACGTTGTTGTCACGCTGTCCGACCGTCCATCACATGGACTCAGTGACAAGCTAAGAGATGGTGGTCAAAGGTCAAAGGTCAAAGGTCACTGTGACATCAGGTCTGTCACAATCTGAAAATCACCTTCTGGGAATTTCTCAGACAGATGAGACGCTGGTCACATTCATTCACAGGGATATTCAATCTTTAATTTATAAATACATACCAAGATTATTCATATACACTTTTCTACACTCTGTGTAGAAAAGCTCAGATTTAAAGAAGTTACACAAACCAGACCAGTTTAACTGAACATATTTTAATCGTGCACATTCCCAGCCAGTGTGTCATCTTGGCTTCTACGGTTCATAAATGATAGAGATATTATTTACAGTCTCCTCTCCACCCACCACTGCCCCACTGCCCCTCAGCTCAGGCTGTACATGTTCTCATAGCCGCACTGCGCCTCCTGGTGGCGCTGCAGGTCCACCCTGCGCTGGAAGGAGCTGCTGCAGCGGCCGCAGCTGAACGGCTGCTGGCTGCTGTGCTTCCTGCTGTGGGTGATGAGGTTGGAGCTCTGGCTGAAGCCCTTACCGCACACCTTGCACACGTGCGGCTTCTCACCTGCAGGGGGAGGAGCACCAGGGGGACGTTAGCTGTTGTGTGTCGCTGTTTGTGTTGTTGTTGTGTGTTTGTGTGTGTCTGCCGTTGCGTTGACTCACCCGTGTGAATGAAAGTGTGTTTCTTCATGTCGGACTTCTGGTGGAAGCGCTTCCCACAGTACTGGCACGGGTAGGGGCGCGTGTCCGAGTGGATGAGGAGGTGCGTGGACAGCGTGGACGAGCGCTTGAACACTTTGCCACACACCTTGCAGCCAAAGCTACGCTCCTGGATATTCACACACAAACACACACACACACAGACACACACTTAGACATTGTTTGCACTAAAAATAATAACAACCATGGATCACTCTCTCTCTCGCTCTCTCTCTCTCTCTCTCTCTCTCTCTCTTACTGTACCTTCGCTCGACCATAGCTGCCGAGTGCAGTGAAGCCAAAGGGCACGCGGCTCAGGTCAGAGGTCATGGGTGATGACGTCAACGGGAAGGAGAAGATGTTGCGAAGGTGAAATTCTGAAAGAGGCTGAAGAGAAAACAATAACTAGACAGTTAAATATTTCTTGTATAAAAAAGCAAATATACAAATATATTGTTTGTTCAAAGCAGTACTAAGTTATTGTTTGGCCTCTAGGGGGCAGTAGAGCTAACTAGGAACACAAGACAACCATCATCAACTCTATTTTTTTATGTGGACGTAGAAATTGAAATGTCGATCAGTTCAGAATCAGAGTGGTATCCACAACTTAAGAGGAACATGGAGACTATTTAGATTTATTTTCATTTTCAAATATAGCCTCTCATATCTGTTTATATATTTTATAAAAATATACAATATAATGTGGTCACATATCTTTGTTTAACACATTCAGGTGAAAACTGCTTTGTTTTCACTTAAATTAGGCTGAGATGATTTTAACAATCAAAAATGTATTTAAATGTTTTTAATGTTTGCTTTAAAATTCCATCGTGAATCAGGCAGGTAGGTTACAAATATTAAATTTAATATTAAATCTGAAATACACAACCTCGGACCTCAGTAATTAAAAACGGTAACATAATATGTTAAGATGCATTACAAATTACAACACTTCACCATTTTAATGAAGCTAGATTTAACTTTTATTAAACTTTTCATTTCTCTATCTTGTTAAAACACACACATTTGCACTTGTCCTCCTTTTGAACACAACTCTCTGATAGATTTCATTTGTAGTTGTGGAGGTTTGAGTGGATGAAGACGGAGTGAGTGGGGACACGGCTGTCCTACCTTCTCACAGAGAGGACACTGGCTGACCGGGGATTTCAGGTCAACGTGGGACGTGTGGTTGAGGAGCATGAAGACCAGTTTCTCCAGCTCCCTCTCCCTCTCGGACGGCCACATGGAGACAGGCCGAGCAGCGTCTCTTGTCCCTTCGGGGACTTTTGCTGGAATAAGACACGACAACAAAATATTTTTTCTCTGTCTTTTGAGGTATTTAGTGCAAAAGAAGGAATCCTGGATTTAAAGTTGCACTCTTATTAATAAACTGATTCCTCAGATAACTCAAGGCCTCTGTCCTCCAAACATCATAACTGCACACTTACTGTGGTTTCAGATAAATGTCAATATATCAAACATTGTAAAGGAGATTGTCTGGTACCTGCAGTAGAGGAATCGTGTGTGGAGCCACTGTGGAACTGGACTTCCATCCCATCGATGGGTGAAGTGTCAGCCACAAAATATGTGACCCCTGAGGTGGAGGGACTGGCAGGACGCCCCCTGTCCTCTCCCCCCACATGCTGCAGGGCCTGATCATCAGTGTGGGACCGGGGGTGCTGTCTGTCCCTGTACGAGCCGGGGACATGAGTCCGTTTACTCCTGACGAGGAAGGACCGCGGCATCGCAGGAGGGCGACTGGAGAGAGGGAGCGACGGGAGACGAGGTGAAAACCCTCCAGAGAACAGAAACCTGCAGGAGCCCGAGCGTCTCTCATGCAGCTCACTGAGCTCCACACACCTGCAGGCTCACGTTCAGTTACGATGCCAAAGCTTGAGGTTTCCTGAACCAATGCAGCCTGACACCTGCACACTGGGGGTTTCACTGAGGACCACCCCGATGTGGGGCTCTCAACTCAACTGCTTCTAAACAATCAGATTAGAACAGCAGCATCATTATTTAAAATCTTTATTTCCACATTGCCAGCGAGTAAATAAAGTAATTATTAAGAGTTATTTAGTATTTTAATATTAAATAATAGCATAAAGATTCTTTGATTGACATTAGATTAAATCATCAAGAAAGGAAATTAAATATACAAGAGAACTTGAGAGAACTACGCTTCAGATGAAAAGCTAAATTTCTCCAAATGTTTCCAGACTTTCTTACAAATTAAGATGATTAATTTATGAATCTCCTTTTCTGAGATGATTTCCTTCACAGTGTCAAGTTAAAGTAAAGACAATTTCCCACCTTTCAGTTACATAAGACAATGAAAACATATAAATTAAATGTAATAAAGATCACGATAACCAGTTGGACTCCAGCTGCCCTGCTGCTCTTACCTCGGTCTCTCTGAGTGTTCTTGGGTCTTTGCTGCCGACAAAGTTCTCTTTCCTCTTTTCTCTTTCTCACACCCATCGACTGATGACATGACACAATGAGATTTGATTTGATTTCGAGCGGGTGCTGAGGATTGTGGGACTCGAGGCATGGGAGGAGATAAATGGTCGACTCTATATTTTCGGTTCGGGACCCACTTTGAATAAAAGTGTCACATCCCCGATGTACAGGTTATTGACTGAAAGATGAAAATGCCTGTGTCACTGCTGTGTTCACTCCTCTGGTGACTGCCTGTGTAGGTGGACACACACATACACACATAGAGCATCAGTTGGAAATTTTGAATTTTACGTGGTACCAACCATCCTACACATCTGTGTGAGAGAGACCTTTTCACCACATTCACCTCAAACTCTAAATTACAACCATGTCGAAGTTTAAACCAGGAAGAGGCTGAAAATAATCATATCAACTGTGTTTTATTTAAAATACAAGCTCGGCAGGAAGAAAGATATAAATCTAAAGTCAGGAGTAGAGTTTGATAATAAAAACCTGTTACAAGTCTAAATATTAACTGTTCAATCATTGATGTTCTTTTAAAATAATTTAAATGATAGATTTTTATAGTATTTCTTATAATAACCAGTTCTTATGAAAATAAAACATCTAGAATAATTTGAATCAAGAATTAATTTGAATCACGAAATAATGTAACTGTAAGTATTCAGTGACTTGTAAAGAAAACAGGACAGAGAGTTGTGATCATTTGTGACTTCCCTAACCTTCGAGTGTCGACAGAAAAAAAGTTATTAATCACGTAATGGTCCTTTAAAACCTTTACCACCAATCTGTAGATGATTTAATGGATTGTATTAAAGAGGGGTTTACAGAATTTGTATAATACAGTTTCCATTGTCCCTAATCCTTTCAACTATGTATAAATTAATATTTTATTAACTAAAAACACACCTGAAGCTACTGATAAATCATTTTCAGCCTTCATTCAAACAAAACACAGAATCACTGTAGAAAGACATGAATTCTAACTGCATCCATTCAAAATCTATCATTAAAACCTCAATATTACTTTGTTTGAGGTAATCATCCCTGTACGTAAACCATAAAACACAAAGCTCTGAAGTAACTGCAAGATCTGACAACAACTTAGAACATAGGATAGAACATAAATAGTGGTTATGTGATAATAATTAGCTGCTTCGCCATTTCATGGGGTCGTATTTTTGTGTGAGGACAACAGAGTTCAATGAAATCAAAGAAATCCCCTCCAGTATAATCCACTGACACTTTCTCTCATGGGAGGAACTAAAAGGGAAAAACTGTTTCTTCAGGAATCAGTTGTTCTGCAGCTGTTTTCATATAAACAGGCGAGAATCTGAATTCAGATTGAAATCAAACCGTACAAACTGAAACCAAGGCCTCTCTCCATGTGGCTGTATGTTCGCAGACATGTCATTTGACTCCTGGTACAAGCTGCATGAGACGGAGCTGCGTTCCCCTTGATGTGCACGAGGAGAGGCGCGTCGGGGGGGCCTGTGGTCGATGTGGTGGGGGGCTCGCAACCTTTTCCAGGGGCTGTCAGGGAGAGCAGCCGAGCCGAGAGCAGGGAGCCGAGACGGGCCCGTGGCTTTGGTGGCTTTTGGGCTTCACTTGTATTCCGGGGGGGTTCAGGGGCTTCTTGTTCCCGTCCTGGTGACAGAGAGGTGTCTTTCTAGGAATCTGAAACTCAGGAGTGTATGGAGGGGGGGGGGGGGATATTAGTTCTGGTTTGAGTCGTGCGTTGAAATCACACCTAACCAGGGAGGACTTGAAATTAAATTACCATGTAGGTGACATTTACTGACATCCTGCTGAATATCTACCTCTGCGTGTTCTTTCTTGGTGTGTGTGTGTGTGTGTGTGTGTTTGTGTGTGTATGTGTGTGTGTTCTCGTGACCGTGTAGGTGTTTCACAGCACGTCTGATTACATCATCGAATGACCAGGGAACGAGAGACGCCACATTTATCAGGCCTCAGCTCTCTGCTGTTTATCTGTGTAGCGTCGGAGGTGCAGAGGTTTCAGTTTGGGAACTCGACAGATGAAGCCACTTTCTCACGGCCAACTTCTCTATGTTTCTCCACCAGTTTGCCCCCACCCACCCACTTGTGTCACTGTGGTTGGCAGAAGAGCTAAGTTTACGGACGGCGCATGGCCGCCCGAGCAAATGAATCAGGTCTGAGGGCGTAGTGAGATTTGTATGTTGGTCATGTTTAGTTTGCACGTCTAGATTTCCCCAATATGGCAAAGGGGAGAAATGGCCTAGGGGATAGAGCGGGTGCTCTGCAACAAGAAGGTCGCAGGTTCGAATCCCACTCTATCCCATCTGCATGCCTAAGTGTCCTTGGCAAGATACTGAACCCCTAGATGGCCCCTCATAAAATGATGAGTGTTCTCAAAATGTAAGTCGCTTTGGATAAAAGCGTCAGCTAAATGACATGTAATGTAATGTAAATGATGACAGCAGAATAAAAAGCACAATTTAATAAGTTAAACCATTTATGCCGTGGGAGCTGTGGCCTGAACCTGCTCTGTGTATCACAGGGTCATGTTCAAGAGCAAAGCCACAAGCTCTCTCCACTCGGCCTCTGCCTCCCACTGAACAGGAAGCCAGGGGTTTTTTCTTCGTGTTACGTCTCATCACTTCCTCCTTCTCTTTTCAATCATATTCACAGATTCATACCAACCTGCAGGGTTTTCCATCAAAGTTATTTTTATATATATTACGCAAGAGAGAGAGAGAGAGAGAGAGAGAGAGATATTGGTGGTCATGCACCAACACGCAGCCGGATCATTTTGAGAACGTGGGGTTAGAGAAAGGTAAGAGGGCGTGAGAACCACAGAGTGACAAAGTACCCAGGACGTCAGCTGCCTGGCAACATGAGTGGTGGTGGTATATGTCGTGAGAGTCTGAATATGTAATATGAAGCCTCAATAGTAAAGAAAGGTTCAATATGTAACACTGTAGTGGTCGTATTTACCTGAATGTCCAGACAGATGCCTCAAGATCAACCATCAAACCAGACTGAAGCACCGATCTCACACCAGATCTCCTGCTGCTGCGTGAAAGTCAAATCCCCAGAGAAACTCCCGACCCCATTGTGCCCAGTTCATTTCTGAAATGGCTTTACTGGAAACTCCAACATACATTAAAGTGACGTCAAATGTACTTTGACTTATTAGCTCGGTCCAGGTTCCCTCCGTTAGCAGGGAGGAGGCGAGGTTAAGGATCTACCCTGCAGCCAGCCACTAGGGGGCGATAAAAAAAACCGCTTTGTCTTCACTTTTGAGGAACTGTCGTGTCATCCATCTTTATAGAGCCTAAACCAGCACAACTAGATTTGAACACGTGACTGATTTCATCAGTCACGTCTTTCTCCGAAGTGAACAAACTGCTAACTTCTGTTCTGTGAACATTTTACAGTCTCTTATAGCGTACATCAGGAAGTTGCATCGGCAGCACAGAACGTGGGAATGCATCGTCTAACTGGGCTCCTCAGAGGTTCCAAACTTCATGCGCTGAGGTCTGTGACAAGGTGGTGAAGTTTTATCTCGACATCAACGTGTGAATCCTGTCACATAACACCGCCCCACCCTGAACATCCCTGCCTATGGTCATGGTTTAGTGTGAGCGTGTGTGTGTGTGTGTGTGTGTGTGTGTAGCAGATGAGAAGGTGTGAAGCCGCAGGCCTTTTCGCAGCAGAACCTTGAAACCGAGGGTGAAGATAAGATATTGCCCCCCCCCGCTGTCTAAATATAAAGTCGTATAATTTCCCTGAAAGTGTCGCAAACGGCTCAATCAAGTTTCACTCCTCGCAGTGACATCGAGAAACTTTGATGTCAACTTGAAAAACAAACTTGGTAAAGAACAACGATCAACAAGCACCTTGTCATCTTATTTACTTTGTTTGCTAGTGACAGGATGAAATTAATCTTTTAGTTATAAAGATCGATTTGACGTTGTCAGAGATGCGACTGTTTGCGTTGCTGCTGAGATTCACCTGTCACCTGTTGCTCTGTTTGTGTGTCGGCGTGAACGAGAAAGCACGATGTTGTGAAACTGAATTTCTTCTTCTGGGACAATAGACCACCAAACGCACAATGAATGAATACACACACCAGCTGTGCAGTGAGGATCACTCTGTGGTTCACTGTCAGTTTGAGTCTTTGCTCCAGATTCTTTTTGACCCAGATACACAAGAAAATAAACACTGACGCTGACGCATGACCCTCACACACACACACGCACACACACACACTTAAATACACACAGATCTTTTTTCATTTAAAACTCTTCCTACCACTCTCTGCATCTTTAACCTCTAGGGAAACCAAACTTGTTTCCTGCAGACACACACATCCACTCTTTGCTACGCAGACTAACACAAAACTTAAACTCCAGCGACCCCTGCTGGATATTATAGGATATAGCAAAGTAATTTGTGTGTGGGGGAACTGGGTAAAACCCAATCATCGTGCACGAGAGAGAAGTAAAAGCAGTGGAACCAAAATAATATGAAAAGAAGGTATAATGAGCTCCAGGGACTTTCTGCATAGTGAGTATTTATTTTATTTGTCCTGTGAATGTGATTTGTGTGTCTGTTGTTTTCCAGTGATTCGGCTGTGAAGGAGTTAACTGGTGCACGCGCTCCCTCGCTGGGTCTCGAGCGGGCCTCTCGCGCTGAATCAGATTCCAGGGACACACATCCTCCATTGCCATGGGAACCCCTCCCAAAGGCTGAGAGTTGACCGGAGAAGTTTTGTTGAAAGTTTTTCACAGAGGAACCGGACGGAGCCGGAATGAAGTGAGCTGCTCAGGGGGGAGAGAAGTGATTTCCTCGAGGTTGGTGGCTTTTTTCTTCACATTATCATTTTAGCCAAGTTGAGAAGTGTTTCTATTGAACAGTAAATATTGATTTTAGAGTTTAAAAGAGTTTAATAATCTAAATCTCAGCTGAAACTGTTGCTGTCATCGAGGTTGTGTGGGTGCAGACAACCCCAGAGATGTCTTTTGGTTAAATCGAAATATTAATGATAATTAAATACATATATATACATGCACACTTTTCCAGTCTTCTCAACCACTCAATTCAGTTCAGTTTCTTGCCGGTGAGCAGGCTGGAGAAGCCGGGGATCAAACCAACGACCGCCTGGTTAGTGGACGACCCTCTCTACCTCCTGAACCACAGCTTCCCTAAATATTGACAAAGAAATCTTTTGTGACATGAATGAAACAAATGACGTGCGCACGACCAAAATGTTCATAAATATTAATAAGAAAATAAGAATCTTTTGGGGCCTTAAAATAGGAAACCTCTGCAGAATATTTACATGTTGATAATTGCTCTTGCATTAAACTTATATGTATACGTCACATCTCTTTGTGCATGACTCAGACTTTTCTTCACCGTCTCTTCCAGTCGTCTGTGAAAGAACCAGAGGTCGCCATGTTCTCCCTGTCCGAGCTGGTTCCTCTCAACCAGCAGCAGAACCGGTCCAAGCTGCTGAAGCCCTGGTGGGAGGTCTTCATGGATTACCTGGTGGTGCTGATGCTGATGACGTCTGTTCTGACCTGCACCGAGCAGCTGTCCAGGGACCGGGTGGTGTGCCTTCCCTTGGATCCGTCTGTCACTGCAAACACCAGCAGTCTCGACCCTGTGGCTACGACTCCATCGTCAGAGCAGCCGATGCAGATTGAACCTGACGTCCTTCACTCTGCAGCCAGAGGTCGACGCACTCACCTGGTCTATCAGCAGTATGTGTACATCAGCCAGGTACTGTAACACTCATGTTGTGTGTGTAATTGCACACGTCCGATGAGAAGAAGATTAAATAATAGTCTACTGTCTGTTGACACTCTGTCCAGGTGTGCTACCATGAGGCCTTGCCGTTGTGCTCCCGCTTCTTCCCCTACATGGCCCTGCTGCAGTCTCTGGTGCTGCTCGCCAGCGGCTCCTTCTGGCTCCACTTCCCCCGCACCTCCGCCCGCATCGAGCACTTCCTGGCCATCTTGGCAAAGTGCTGCGAGTCGCCCTGGACGTCTCAAGCCGTGTCTCACGCCGCCCGGCAGGAGAACGTCCGGGAGAATGGGGAGAAGGAGGTGGAGAGACAACCTCCCCGACCTCCTCCCTCTTCATCCTCATCCCCAGTGACCTGCACGAGACGCTCCATCACAGACTCAGGCACAGACAGCCCCCTGCTGAGGAGGTCAGAGAGTGTGTCCTCGGCCGTCCCTCCCTCTCCGTGCCCCTCCACCCTCTCCTGTGGCTCCACCATGTCGTCAGGGTCCCTCACCTCCCGGGGGTGCTCTCCTGGTTCCAAGCCGCTGGTTGTGGTTGACAGTCCCCGGCAGGATATCAGTTTGGATAAGAGTGATGGGGAACAGGCCAGGGCTCTGTTCGAAAGGGTCAGGAAATTCCGGTCCCACTGTGAAAGCTCAGCCGTCATCTACAAGGTGAGAGATCCTCCAGTCTAGATGATCTGCAGTAGATCTATAGATCATATACCTTCTTCTATGTCGGTGACCTTCGACTCTCTTTCAGGTCTACTTGGCTCAGACGATATTCAAACTGCTGATGGTGACTCTGATCTTGAGTTACACCATCCCTCTTCTCAGCAACTTGTCCTTCACGCACACATGTCGCCCTGAGGAGCAGGAGCTGGTGGGCTACGCTGCCTTTGACTGTATCCACGTGCTCTCCTCGCTTCTACGCAAGCTGCTGGTGGCCTACCTGGCCCTGCTGGGGCTGTACGGCCTTCTCAGCATCTACACCCTCATCTGGATCTTACACAGGTGAGCAGGGATAAACATGTTGGTGCTGTAACAATATATCTTGGTGAAACCCTTAAAGCTGTGTGATGTGAATCTACCAACGATTCTTATCATGTTTTCTGTCTGTGCCTTTTCAGCTCTTTACGACAGTACTCCTTCCACTCCCTGAAAGAGCTGTGCTCCCTGAGAGACGTCCCGGACCTGAGAAACGACCTGGCCTTCCTGTTACACATGTTGGACCAGTATGACCCTTTGCTGGTCCAGCGTCTCTCCATGTTTTTGTCTCCGGTCGGTGAGAGCCGGCTGCTGGAGGAAAGCTTGGAGCAGCTTTGGGGGGAGGAGAAGCTTCGAGCCCTGACGAGCGTGGATGAAGACGGCTGCTCCAGACTGCAGCTGGTGGCCCTTCCTCGCCTTCCTCCAGCCCTCTTCACCCTCAGCCAGCTCCAGGTTCTCAAACTGGAGCTCATCAAAGAAGCCAGGTTCACTGCCCAGGTAGCCAACATGACGTCCCTCAGGTGAGTTGTGCAGTGGTGTAGTCGGGCTTCACAACTTTTAAACAATGCAAAGCAAATCAAAAGTTATTTTCAAAGCAGTACAATCGTACAAACAAGTATTTCTGTGTCACTAACATACTTCATTTGGCTGGTCCCACAACAGAGAGCTCCACCTCTACCACTGCACAGCAGCTGTGGATCCCAGTGCACTTGGAGTCCTCCAGGAACGTCTGGAGAGCTTCCACCTCACCTTCACGCAGGCATCAGAGATCCCCAGCTGGGTCCTCTCCCTCCGCAGCCTGCATGAGCTCCACCTCTCTGGTCGCCTGAGCAGTGAAGGTGGGGTCGGCCGCAGCTGGGCGCTGGGCAGCCTCTGCCGGCTGCGTCACCTCCGAGTGCTGGTGATTCGAGGCATGCTACAGCGGATCCCTGCGGAGGTGTGTGAGGTGGCAGGCAGCTTGCTGAGGCTGGAGATCCACAACGAGGGCACCAGGCTGCTGGTCCTGACCGGCCTGAAGCGAATGCTCGACCTGACCGAGCTGCTGCTGCAGGACTGCCAGCTGCAGCGGTTGCCCTCTGCACTGCTGTCTCTGACCAAGCTGCGGACACTTGACCTGCAGCACAATAACTTGAGGACTCTGGAGGAGCTGCTCAGTCTGGCTCATCTACGCCGTCTCTCTTGCCTCAGACTTGCCTATAACCGCGTTGTAGTGCTGCCGGCTAGTGTTGGTGTGCTCCGGGGCCTCGAGCTCCTGGACCTGTCCAGCAACCAGCTCCAGAGCCTTCCCTCAGCCCTCTTCACTCTGCGCCTCCTTCGCAGGCTCCTGTTGGCGGGCAACCTGCTGGAGGGGCTGCCTGCAGAGGTAAAGTCCCTGCAGCTGCTCACAGAGCTGGATCTCAGTGGGAACCGGCTGGAGAACCTGCCCCCTGAACTATTCAGCGGTTGTCTGGAGCTGCGCATCCTAAACGTGGCTCGCAATTGTCTTAGTTCTTTACCTTGTGGGATTGCGGCTTTAAATAAGCTGTGCAGGTTGGACTTGCGTACCAACATTCTGCAGGAGCTGCCTGCTGAACTTGGCTGCTGCACAGGCCTGCACAGAGGGGGTCTACTGGTGGAAGACTGGTTGTTTCTTACGTTGCCTCCCAGTGTCAGGGACTTCCTGAGCCGTTCATGCTCCACCTCCGATGAACACTCAGGGGATCGTTCCCGTCCAGAGTCGGACAGCTTCCCGTACTTCTCTCCGACACAGTGGAGCTTCTCTTCTGCTCTGGAATCACAGATATAAATTTAATCTGGTTCTTAATAGTATCCTAACATGGATAATCTTCTGGCAGGTATCTTTGTGTAGTGATATCTTTTATATTTACCTGCACACTGCTTTTGACTGCATAGTTTTCCTGTCCTTGTTCTAATAACAGTCTTGTAGCCAAATCCTTATAAACATTATCTCAGGGCACTTTACATAGAAGGTCATAGAGAAGGAAAAAGGCCGGTTCCCCATCAGAATATGTTTAAAGGGTTTGTCCTGGTTTAAGCATTGAGTGGAATAACCAGTTTGCAGCGATTCAAGGAAGCTGTGTACAATGAATCAGATTTTTGATTTTTCATTATTGATTAGCTGTTTCCAACTATTTTTGTTCTGTGTGTTTCAGCAAAATATAACGACTTGAACTTTTGATTATTGATTGATATTGTTTAAGGGTTTGTCCTGATGAGCATGAAGTGGAATAAGCAGTTTGCAGTGATTCAATGTATTAGAATATATGTGTTTAAATTTGTATTATTGACTAACCCTGATTCAAAGTATTTGTTTGTGTCAGCAAAGTGTGAGAAACTGATTTTGTATAAATCGATTAATATTTTTTAAGGGTTTGTCCTGATGAGCATGATGTGGAATAACCAGTTTGCACTTATTCAAGGAAGTTTCGTACGATGCATTACAATAAACAATATATATTTCTTTATTGATTCAACTGATTCCAGTTTCCACTATTTTGTTCTGTGTGTTTCAGTAAAAAATATCAGAAACTTAACTTATATTTTGAATTATTAATCGACATTTGACCATGGCGAGCTCCCGTACAGCGTCACTCCGACGCGTCCCGCTTTTTTCCGGACTGCGGAACCGGTTCTGACCAATCGCCGGGCGTGTTGGCAAACTGTCGCGCGAGTCCACCAATCAGGAGGGCGGAACTCGGCAGAGGCGGAACTTCCGGGTGCTGGTATAAACCCAGTGAGGCCTCGCATGCGGTTCGGATCTCAAGCAGCTGCAGAACAAGCTAACGCCGACAAGGTGAGCGCGTGCAACCGCGATCTGATTTTTTAACATCCACAGAGTTCGAAGAAGTTTTGTGTCGTCGCCTCGAGTTCTGATCTTATTTTCGGTCACAGCGCAGCTTCTTCACCCGGAAACATCTTCCTCCATTGTTTGCGTTCGGCTGATACCGGGAGCTAGCTAGCGTTTTGTAGCTTAGCTGCCGCTAGCTTAGGATCCGCTAGCTTAGCCAAGCGGCTGTTCTTCTTCTTCCGCAGATTCGATCGGTAAATGCGCAAATTTGTCGCTTTCCCACAAACGTGTTCTTAACAAATATCCATATTTCTTATGTTTCTTCTGTTCTTAGTAATAACCCGTAAGCATTATTAGGTTCGTGGAGATGATGCGCACGTTAGCATTGCCACGTTAGCATCGGTTACGCAGCACAATAGGGATTCAGCTTCGTTCCGACGCTAACCGGTTATGCTAGGTGCATTCAAGCTTTGTGTTTTTACACTTTCCTCACAGAACTCACCGTAATTCAGCCTCGTCTCAGATTCTGTCTCCCGCTAGATTTGTGCTTAATTAGCTTATAATCATTTATCTGATACGCACAACGCGGATTTTCATCGGTTTATTAATCGAACACGATTTGTTTGTGTAGCCCGTTTACAAAAAGCACAACTTGTCTCAAGGGACTTAACAAGGTTCGAGCTCCTTTGTTCTTAAACTTCCAACAAGAGTAAAACAAACTATTTACAGGATGAAAACGTTTGAACCTCAGTTACATGTGAGGGATCATTTCTCAGGACAAACAAAGTGAAACTGAGAACATTAGCAAAACAAGTTTAGCACATTGATAAGAAGAAACAGTGTGCTAGTGATTAAAGTATTTGTACATGAGAGTCTGATAGGAATGAAGGAGGAGTGGTGATGAATGAATCAGGGAGTTATTGTTAGTACTAGTATGTGAACAATCTTGTTTTGACAAGTTCTATTGTCCATGATCACAATTTACGATCCACCATTTTATTTTAATTCTTAGTTCTATGAGCAGACGTGTTAACTTCCATTTTTATCCTAATCTGCCTCATGAGAACTTACTCTTTGACCCTTTGCTCAAACCACTAAATGTGTAAAGTACCTGGTGGAACCCCAGTAGGTATGTTGCTGATGATTAAACACTGATCACGTTAAAACCCTGACTTTGTGTCTTTTGTGTTCCAGACAGATAAAATGGCAGAGAACGACGTTGACAACGAGCTGCTCGACTATGAAGAGGATGAGGAGCCACAAGGAGCACCTGAGAGCGCAGCCCCCGCCGGCAAGAAGGAGGTGAAGGGCTCCTACGTCTCCATCCACAGCTCCGGCTTCAGGGACTTCCTGCTCAAGCCAGAGCTGCTGCGTGCCATCATCGACTGTGGTTTTGAGCATCCATCTGAAGGTGAGAGGCACGGTGGTTTGAGTCCCCCTGGTTGTCCAGCTGGGGCGATGTGGGACTTCTGTGTTTTTAGAAGCAGAACTGAAGCGTTTACACACACACTCACATAATCCTTGACTTGCATTAAAGTTTAGTATAATTTAACTGAACTGCTCAGTGGAGATCGTGTTTCACATGAACCTCCTGTTGTCGACTGTCATGCTCTTGAGGACATCTTGAGACGCAGCTTTATTTGTTGTGTATGTGCAAATTTGACTCCATTGTTAATTGCACTCTGTGTACAAAGAGAAGTTACAAAATCTACACAAACAACGTGCTAATTAATAAGGAAATAAATACTGGATGACTATAATTTTCTGAAATGTTGCCACTGTTGTTGGCTGCTTGTACGATATTGCAGTTGGACAAGAGCATTATTCTCCTTCTGCTTTGTGTAAAGGCTTGACATCCTTCCTGCTCTGACCATGAGAAGGAACCTTCCTGAATCTGTTCTTCTTTTTTCCAAACAGTCCAGCATGAGTGCATCCCACAGGCCATTCTGGGCATGGACATCCTGTGTCAAGCCAAGTCTGGTATGGGAAAGACGGCCGTGTTTGTGCTCGCCACGCTGCAGCAGATTGAACCCGTCGACGGACAGGTTAGTTTAATACACCATCGGGACTGGTCTCATTTGGACTTTGATTCCTTCTAGTCATCTTGGATGGATTATGTTTATACTGGAAAGCACAGATCAAATGTTTGTGCTTTTGAATCTTGTAGTGGCATTTATAGATGGTACAAATCTTTCCATCTCAGGGAATTATTTGAAAGATGACTATTTTTAAAGAAAAGGTTTAGATCAAGATGCTGAGTGTTTTGTTTGTGATCCCCAGGTGTCTGTGTTAGTCATGTGCCACACACGAGAGCTGGCCTTCCAGATCAGCAAAGAGTACGAGCGCTTCTCCAAGTACATGCCCACAGTGAAAGCAGCGGTGTTCTTCGGCGGCATGGCCATCAAGAAGGACGAGGATGTCCTGAAGAAGAACTGCCCTCACATCGTCGTCGGAACACCCGGTCGCATCCTCGCTCTCATCCGCAACAAGACCCTCAACCTGAAGAACGTGAAGCATTTTGTCCTGGATGAGTGTGACAAGATGCTGGAGCAGCTGGGTGTGTTCCTCAGACCTTCTCATCTTGGTTTGACTTGGATGTTCTTTCGAAATCAATATTAAATCTGACGTTATTTGTGTGGCAGACATGAGACGTGACGTTCAGGACATCTTCAGGATCACACCCCACGAGAAGCAGGTCATGATGTTCAGTGCAACTCTGAGCAAGGAGATCCGACCAGTGTGCCGCAAGTTCATGCAGGATGTAAGTGAACGATGAGTTAAACTGCTCTTGCATCAAAGCGACTGTTCGTATTTAATTCCACTTTATTCTAATATGTTTTGACTAATGACTGAACCTCCACCTCCTGTGCAGCCCATGGAAGTCTTTGTGGATGACGAGACCAAACTCACACTTCATGGCCTGCAACAGTACTACTGCAAGCTGAAGGACAGTGAGAAGAACCGAAAGCTCTTCGACCTCCTCGACGTGTTGGAGTTCAACCAGGTAAGAGTTTGATCTTTTCAATCGACCATAAATGAGACTGGTGTAAAATTCTAACTTCAAAGTCTGAAGGAGTCCTAGTTGTTGGCTTAAGCTCCATAAGTTTGACAGGTTTCTACAGTGAAACGATAGAACTGGAAATACTATATATTATACAACCGTTTAAAACACCCTAATGTTGTTTATTGATCAAAGTTGTGTTCTCCCTGAAGTGGCACATTTTAATACCCTTGCCTGGCCTCTAGGTGGTGATCTTTGTCAAGTCAGTCCAGCGGTGCGTCGCTCTCTCTCAGCTTCTGGTGGAACAGAACTTCCCGGCCATCGCCATCCACAGGGGAATGGCCCAGGAGGAGAGGTGAGGCCCCCAGAGGCTGATCACACAAGGCTTCACTAGTGACTGGATACATCGATGTTTCAGTAAAGCCAGAGCAGCTGTTTATGATCCCCCCCCCCCCCCCTCCTCTCCACCCAGGCTGTCTCGCTATCAACAATTCAAGGACTTCCAAAGGCGGATCTTGGTGGCAACTAACCTGTTTGGACGAGGGATGGACATCGAGCGAGTCAACATCGTCTTCAACTACGACATGCCCGAGGACTCTGACACCTATTTGCATAGGGTGAGACATCGCTGCACTTGTCTGTCCCCTCTGCCTGTCCCATCCTGAGGGACGTTCTAGTCTAACGTGTGAACTCTCTCCACCAGGTCGCCCGTGCTGGTAGGTTTGGAACCAAAGGCCTGGCTGTCACCTTCGTGTCTGACGAGACCGACGCCAAGATTCTGAACGACGTGCAGGACCGCTTCGAGGTCAACGTGGCCGAGCTGCCGGAGGAGATCGACATCTCCTCTTACAGTAAGTCCACTTCCAAATGTCTGCTGAGTTGCAGTGATGCTCGAGGACTTGATTGTAGATGAACTTTTAAGGGATTTGATTTGTGGATTAAGTGAGTTCAAAGCCCCCACAGATAATCAGCTGGTCCAGTAAAACTTTGAAGAGTGATTTGGCAGCTAGAGGCGTCAGTTGGTGCTGCCATGTAAAAGTTGCTCTCATCAAATCCAATCCCCCTACATGTCAGTGAAGCGTTGGGATGCTCAGCTGTCGCTCTGTCTCACTCTGTCTCTCCTCTGTCCCTCTGCAGTCGAGCAGTCCAGATGAGTCCTCCAGCCCGGCGGCACGTCTTCTCTCCATGGATCCTGATGTTTATGTGGAATTCGTCGTTCTTCACTGTTGATTTGAACGTTTTGTGCGTTCCCTTGTTCACCAAACATTTTGTTTTTACTGTCAGTTTTGGGGAGGGGGGGGTAATGGTTGATTTTTAATTTGTCTTTTATTGTTTGTTTTATGCTCGATGAAATTAAAACTTTTTATAAAATGCCATTTTTACTATTGTGGTCTCTTGCGAGGCTATTCTTGACTCTACCACATTTTCATCGATCTTAGTCTGGAGCAGTTCAAGAAGTTCGAAGGAACATAAAAGCAATTTCAGCCCCCCCCTTCAATGTAAAGGACTAGACTGTATAGAGTCGTTTCCTGTTCTCTCCATTGAAACTCAAAATGAGATTTAGAAAACCCTGTAGGCAACATAGGACGACGACACATCTATGGCTCATATGGCAGCTCGCTCTCTTGACTTTCCAATTTAATGCCTCCAACTAAGTTATCATGTAGAGCGATGGTGGTGAATTTGCAAAACTTAAACTCAACTGTCATAAGCGCACTGTATAATCAACTAATTGCTGTTTATGTATCGGTCGGTATCTTGTTTTTAGGTATTAAACACTTAACACAACTACAATCACACAATGTCATTAATTTTATGTATTAACTTAAGCAATATAAGCTTGATAATCTGCGTTCGATGGTTAACATGAGAACTTTGTTGATCTCGCTTGTGGGAATTTCACATTTTATTTGTTTTCAACATGGTGTCCAATCTTAGGGATTGAGTGGGGGGGGGGAATTATACATTAGCTTTGTGTGGCAAAACAAACACTGAGCTTCCTGTGCATGTTATATTTAATACCTCTAATCTAGTGACTATACCATCAGCCTCATCTGAAGTCAGTGTTTGGCTGAATGGCTAAATTCAAACTGATGCACATAACCTCAAAGTCAACAGGAGGTTTCAACACAGTCCAGAGAGAAAATGTCTTTATTCAAAAAGGAACAACTTGTTGAAATGTGTGTAAAACACTCAGTGAGGAACATGATGAAATGTGATCTGTCTCCATAAGTCAGTATTTTAATATATAATCTTAAAAGCATGACCTTATCATTACAGCTGGTATGAATGTTCACCAGCAGACGTACAATCATGCTCTTTCAAATTGGCACTTGATGCTCATGTAGGATCTGAACTACACATGAACTACTTGAAGAATTGGCCCTTATACAGCAGTAAACTACAAATACTGAAACGATGCATCTGTACATATTTGGCTGCTCTACAGTGTCCTTACACAAATCTAGACAAACGGTATCAGAACCACAGCATCTACAAAGACATGACAAACATCTTTTTAATGAAACACGTGTGTAAGAAATGCAGGCAGCAGTCTGAAGTACGAAAAGCCTATTCTATCCAAGAGATGGTAGAAAACGCAAATGTCTTCCAGTTGCACAGAAAACTGCAAACAAACATCAACACCACTTTCTTATGGCACAACGGGAAAACGTCTTAGAAGTAACACAATGATACGTTGAATGAAATCACCACTTTACAAAAATCAATGCAGTAAAATCTAAAGGTCTCATTCGCTTGAAGTGGGCCTACACGATGGGGGGGGGGGGGGTCCGGGCCGTTGTAAGGTGCGTGAACCTTCACCCAACGACCAGTTCAGGAAGATGGTTGGGTTCTTCAGTCATTATACAAAGTCTCAGACATGAGAGACTGATTCAGAGTCTGTCTCCTTCCTCGTCCTGAGAAACAGGTTCTTATGAACGTCTGGGAGCTCGGGCCCCGTCCTCCGAGGCCTCAGCTCCTCTCGGGCTCCGACACTGACGTTGGGGATAGACGCCACTTAAAGCACGAAGACGCAAACGTTATTGTTGTGCTTCAGCCGTGTTGCTGGATTAGAGGCCAGGTCGGGCACCAGAGCGTCTCCACCCGCTCGTCACTAATTACATGTTAACTCAGAACATGAAGTTCTTCTCTTTTTATTTTTACAGCAGACCAGAGAGCGGCCGCTTCTCTCTCACTGCCCGTCGGAGGCAGGATTGTAATTTGCACAGAATTAAGCGGTTCGACTTCTTGACGCCAGAATCCCCGACTCGTTCTTCTCGTGCTCGTTAAACGTCTCGGTGTCTCGTGAAGGAAAGGCAAGGGGACGGGCTCAGCTGTGTCAACCACCTTTGACATATTCCACTCTAATGCGGACGGAGCCGTCACCGTCGGGCTCCACTCTGTCCCTCAGCCACGATGTACCACATCTTCTCCTGAAGCCTTCGTCAGCCATCACCAGATTCGTCTGTTTGTCCGCTTCGACCCCTGATGCGTCCTCGGGGGTCAAGTCCTCGTCTCCCAGTGTCTCGGCTGACAGCTCTCAGCTGTTCTGTTCCTCTCAGATCCCAAACATAGCAGTGCCGCCCCCCCCCCCCCCCCCCCTCGGTGGCAGGCCACTGTGTCTTCAACAATAAATACAAACATATATTTGGCTCCAAAGCTCCGTCGACCCCTGTTGATCAGAATCGGAGACGTGCTCCAGTCGATGATGAGGGTTGAGTGTCTTCAGCTCCATCGTCCCCAACAAAAGTCTCAGAGTTCAGAGGACAGTTGGTGAAACGTGGCAGCAACATGGCGGCCGGCTGCCTGCATGTTTCCCCAAAGGTTTTGTCAGTGTGATGGATTGTGTTCAGCCCAGAAACTACTTTTCATCTACACTAAAGCAGGAGCCAGTCACTTCTCGTTTCCAGGTCGGAGTCGCTCCCTGTCTCTCCCCAGTCCTCCTCAAATCATCTACCAGACGCCTGCACCTTTCTCACGTCTACTCAGAGACACTAAGGACATCTATTCTAACCTACGGGGGAGTCAAAGTCTTTTATTTGTTGTTGTGAGGGAATGTAGGTTGGGGTTGGGGGGGAGGGGGGGGGGTGGGTACCACTAGTCGATGAACTTGTGTGTGTCTCCGTAGAGCCATCGCTGCGGCGGCATGGCGGCCTCATTGAGATGGTTGCATTCATCGCTGCACTTGCAGGACTGGATGAACATGACGGAGCGGTTGAAGCGCTCGCCGTCGGGGCAGGTGAAGGCCACGCTGGCGGTGCGCGTGCGGCGCGGCGAGCAGCAGCGGCCGTCCCGGCACACGCCGCAGTAGTTGGGCCGGTACAGACGAGTGGTCCTGCAGCCAGCGTAGGACAGGCGGTGGGGCTCCGGGGCCTTGTGGGTACGAGAGCACTTTCTTCCTTTCTGTGGAAGAAAGAGTAAAGTCAGACATTTCACTCAAGAACACAAACATCAGCTTCCTGGTGGAACTCCTTTCAGATTTATCAGAACGCTGCTTTTCCCTGAAAAGTTTGCTTGGCGTGGAATCCGAGCTGCACACACCACAACATGAGATAACCCACTACTCCAACTCTGAGACTTCAATCAAAGTTAAAAGGCAGTTAAGTGCAGAGGCGGCAATAAACAAACTAAAGGTCATGGCAGCAGATGAGTGCCGGAGAGAGGAGCATGCCAACAATAGCTGGGGACTGACACTGATGCACATTAACTCCCACAGCTGCTCGGGGAAACAGGTGCATAACAACCCTCCAGCCTCATGAGTGTCTCTGGAGGTGTTGTGTTCGAAATGTGAAGCAGCAACAGAGTGGGCTCGCCGAGGGCTCTTCACATCGCACAGCATGGGGCCACTGAGTGCAGCTGGCAGCCGCAGGGTCGCCGGGTCAGCGTGGGAGAGCGCCAAACCCCCGCAGGCCAACCACGGCAGAGCTGGTCCTCCATCGCTAAAAGGTTCTAGCATATATGCCGATGTAGGACTCACATGTGTCGTGTTGTCTGTACAGGTGAGCGACTGGAAAACGCCTTGACAATGACAAACTGGTTCGCAGTTGGGAAACCAGGGGGCTACATGAGAGGAGACCTGGTCCCAATCAGCTCTGCTCACACAGCAACAGAACCCTGAATAGACGGGATGAACCAGAAAAAGGCTCCGGCCACAGGGAGATTCAGGGCCGGGGGGGAACACACATGCCATGATATTAATACCAATCTGACCCGTTGAGAGAAATCCTTTCCTGATTCCATTTAGCATGTCGGCTGGACGACATAGCTGAGGGCCATTAGAGGAAACGTTGTAATCCATCCCCATCTCAAAAGCTCTGGACACATTCCTCACCTTGACGGGGATGGACATGGAGCTGCAGGGCCGGACGTTGCACAGGCGCGTCTCCTTGATCAGCTTACAGCGGGCATTGTCATTGGTAACGCGAGAGGACACGCCCATCCCACAGCTCCGGGAACACTGGGACCAGGAAGTCGTCTGAACCACACATTGGTCGCCCATCTGCCTCCACGCTTGGGAGAAGAGGTGAGAAGAGAGGAGACGTGAGACAACAACCACCTGACGCCGCGAAATCTGAGGGCGCGGAAAACGAGCGGCGACATCGGCAGAGGTGAAGCGGGATAGAGGGATGGAGGGATGGAGGGATGGAGGGAAAGGGCCGCTGGGAGAGAGAGGGGAGAAGCAGAGACGCAAAGCACACAGGCCTCATTCAGTGAACAGGCAACACTGACGCATAGAGAGGGTGATTACAGAGAGGGTGACAGAGGTATGTGCTGTGTGAGGGCAGTGTGAGGGAGAGGGTGTACCTCTGGTGTGCAAGGAGCCAGTGGAAAACAAGCCTCACATAAATGCTAACACACACACACACACACACACTGATGCAGAGGGCAAGGCTCACAGTGAGGCTGTTTGTGCGTCAGAGGGCTAAAATGGTTAAAACATAAACATGATGCTTTACTGCGTGGAGGAAACAGACGGCGCTCTGAGGCGACACGGCGGCACCCTCTCTTACCCGCCAGGTGCTTGTTTCCACGTGGCTTGTCCCACTTGCGCCCCAACTCCACCAGCTCGTTGCCCATGGTGTCCTTGTCCTTCTTGGGCTTGTAGGGGTACAGCTTCCGGTGCGGTTTGGGGTACGGCTTGGAGAAGGGGTATGCCGGGTAGGGCATGAAGGGGTACGGAGGGTAGACCGGAGGTTTGGGTCGCCTGTGCGCTGGGGGCACGACGGGGGTTCCCTTGTGGCAGTCGATGCTGAGGCAGCACTGGCCTGGCACCTTGACCAGTTGAGGGGCAGGACAGGAGGGGGACGCCAGGGGCACGTGGCTGGGGCACAGGGGCACGCAGCCCACCGCTCCGTCGATGCAGGTGCACTGGTGTTTGCAGCCGGCGCTGAAATTCTCGCCATTTTGATAAATCCGCCCGTTGTATTCGCAGGAGCGGCCCTCGGCCTTTGCTGGTGAAATCAGAAAGACACACGAGACGGTCAGAATACTTCACAGCACAGAAAGAAAACTCTGAAGCCGATGAAAAGGTGGAACGAAGAAGAAGCAGCTCATATAGAAATACATATTTGATATGAATAGAAGACGGAGAGACACACTATCTCAGGATTTATGAAGCGAGCTCTATTCTTAGGCCAGCGGAATTTTGACTTGTTTACAATGTCCTTCCCCTTTCGCTCCCTCGGTGGAACTCCCCACACAACACCCCGGATACCCCCCCTCTATATAGAAACACCCCCAAATAAACATAGATATAAAAATACCACTGTGTGTGTATGTTTGTGTGTTTCGCGGGGCTGTTTGTGTACACATTGGACTACTTATATAAATCCCGGAGTTGGCCAGGTTTCAGTCGCAGCTCATGAAGGTGCTCTGTTTTCGAAACGTGGCACAGGCTTCAAACCTCAGGCTCCTATCAAAGAGAGACTCCAGCCGCTTGGCTCGGAAGCCAGACCAACCCCCCCCCCCCCCCCGAAGTCACACATTCCCTCACTCAACCCCAAGGTAAAGCCCCAAACGCTGGGCCCGGTCTAAACCCAGAAAGACTCATTTGACTCCTCCCTGCTGGGACTCGGCCTCCCCACCACCTCTGCTGTGTACGCACCCCTGCAGATGCCATGGGTGCGGCCTACATCATTGCCGTAGTTGCACTCCAGGCCCTTGTGGTGGTCGCAGGGCCGTCCTTCGTGGCAATCCTGGTTGAGCTGGGCGGCGCACACCTTGCAGCAGCCGCAGCCGTCCGGGACCGAGCTGACCCCTGGGGGACAGGATGGGGGCCCCGCCGGACACTCGCAAAGCACCGGGCAGCCTGCGCTCACCTGCAGGGGGGGACACACGGAACAGCCATGTTGAATAACAACTTTCCTTGCACTGACATATCCCTGTGAGGGGAAGTCACACTGGAACCGAGCAGGACAATAGTTTGACTCATGTTACACAGATCATAGAAATTCCTCAGAGTGTGTGTGTGGCTGGAACATCAGCTGAATACCAGGCACTGTCCCCGGCCCCACAGGGATATCTGTGACCCTCTGTCGCCTTCCGCTCGGCATTCGCCGGATGAGCAGGGATGAAAGGGACCTTCTCTGACCCAAAATCCCCCCCCCCATCTTTTGTTTCTCACCCTCTCTTTCTCAACACACACAGACACACACACACACACACACACACCAGGGCCTTCCCACAGCTCCCATCACAAGGAGCTGATCAGCCTGACTGTCCACAGTCCGATCCCCCAGAGGGATCTGTCCCTTCCTGACGGCGTCTGTCTCCACCGGCCGTGCCCCCCCGCTGGTACCGCTGACAGTTGGCGGCTGTGGGTGTCTATGAAGGATGGACGTGACATCACACAACGCACTGACAATAACTTTCCATTTTTAGCCTCGTATTTGGGGTGTAACCTGGTACTTGATACATCCCCATGTAAAAGTCCCATAATATTCCAGTGGATATTTATAGATTCCAGTGAGTCCGTACTGAACTTCCAGTTATTAACTCTTATTTGATTTCTCTTTTTTAACCGATGTAAAGAGTCTTTGAGCCTTTTTTAAAAGAGCAATACAACTAAGATGTATTACTAATATTATTAATACTTTTCAGAAAGAGGTGTCGCACTTTAGTTTTTCAACATTTGATGATTATAGATATTCAACTACCAACCTGTTTATAAAATGATGGAGGACAACTCCACCAACTTGAATATTAAAATACATTAATACATCCACACGTCTAATAATACATAATAATAATATTCCAATAAGTTATAATGGTTTATAATAGTATAACACTCACAATGGCATTAAGGGCAGACACCCTAATTGGTTAAAACCCTAGCCACTTATTATCATGTACTTATGACTTAAAATAACAAAAATATAAACAAATAAAAAAATGAAAAAGAATAAACGCACCTAACACGACTACACAAACACACACAAATATAACAAAATATACATATATATATTGATGCAGCAATTTTCAACAAAGTAACAAAGTGCTTCACAACTAAAAACAACATAAACATACAATAAATAGACAAATTAAAAAAGAACAAACATGCTTTACAGTATGAACCACACACACACACACACACACACACACACTACTTATCATACACTTATTATAGTGAGATTTCTTCAGAGCGTTACTTTGACAGACTGAGATTAGTTGGTGTGAAATGTGACCAGACGACAGAAGCTGGAACCCGCCGCAGCTCCAGCTCCAGTCCGGACACGTGAGTCTTTATTCCTCAGTGTTTACGTGCAGCAGCAGAAACTCGAACTCACCAGTCCCAGTGTGACCAGTTGCAGGACAGCAAATAGCAGCAGTGTCCCCATGCTGGCAGCCCAGTCACATAGGAAGAGAGAAAGCGTGAGCAGCTCTTTTAAATCACCAGGAAAAATTAAAAAAATAAGATAAATCCTGCGGCAGCTCAGAGACAAACGTCCTCTCAGATTAAATCCTGCGGCGCGTCACTCGTCCTCCATCATTCTAAACTCTCATCTATCAAACTTTCCTCCCTTTTATACCAGCCCCGTTCCTTTTGGCCCGGCCCCGCCCACTCCAGAACAAATCTAACCAATCAGGAGGCAGGCGGGCGGCCTAGGTGTCTCGGAGGGGGCTTGGTCGGATGCGGGGCGGGGCCTGGAGCTCCACTGACAGCTGCTTGGCGGCGGGAGGGAGGGGGCGTGGCCAGGCATGAATGCAGTCATTCATAAAAATTCAGAATTACTACATTCCACAGAGAACCCGGGTGTTTATTTATTTATGTTCGGGGGGGAAAATAATATTTTTGATGCTTTAAAGTTCTTTTCACACGCACACGTCTGTCCGGCCGCTGCTTTGTGAAAAGTAAAGTCAATATACTCAGCTGCTGCTGCGCGCTACATTAATACTGCAGGAGGCCAACGGCGACTTTACACAAATACTCCGAGACAAGAGCGGGACACACGAAGTACAAGTACACGCCGGCCTCAACGACACGAGGGAGTGATCGCCATGTTGGAAATGATTATGATAATCTCCTCCTTCCATATCCTGTCTGTAACCCCCACATTCCTTCTGCTACTCAGAGGTTCCCACCACACACACACACACACACTCACACACACAGACACACACAAACGCCATGTAAACACACAAGAATTCATTTTTGGGGTTCAAGGTTTTCATTGAAGAGTCCAGAGCGGTGGTGAGAACCATCCAATAATCTTCCTGCATCCCCACAGGAAACTGGCCTTCTCAGTATCTGAGCTGGAGGCTAACACACACACACACACAGAGACACACACTCACACACACACACAGATGTGGACTTGCTTGTTTAGTAATACCTGGATCACACACACGCAAAGACGGTGTGTTGGATAAATTGTTGTTTTCTCAAGTAGTTCAACCAAAACATATGATTAAACCGAGTTACGCCTGCAGTCATTTGTACCAGCGAGGAAGATAGCACACCCCCCCCTCCTCTTCATCCTCTATAAATCATCTCCTGCACTTAACCAAACGACCTGTATTTAGAGTTGTGTGTTCATGGCTGCACAGAAAACCACACACACGTACAGAAGGGAGGATAAACTCACATCCTTAACTTAGAGCTGAGGCTGGACTGAACTTCGGATGCAGGTGTTACAGCAACAGAGACAAATAAATAGTGAGAGGATAAGATAAACACTTAGAATAGAAACAAATTAAAGCAGCTTTCAGCCTTTCGTTTTTACCGGTTAAACAATATTTTGCATTATTTAAACTTATTTTGTTTTAGTCACTTAAGTAGAATGGAAGTAACAGTATATATATAGTACTATTCTAAATGTTAGAATAGTCCAAAATAATGAATTTGACCTCTGAAACTTTGACCTATGAACCTTTTACATTCAAATTAAGTTGGATCACCTTAATGGAGCCTTTGGATGATACAGCCTTTTGTTGTATTAAAGTAATTGTGTTATTCTAACTATTAAACTATTGTGGGATTTACCTAGTAACCGCTGAATATGAAGCCACATGCAAATTGTTACTCTGATTCTTTTTAAGTTGAGCCAGTGCATCTTTTTAAAGGAATAAAGACGAATAAGCTGGAAACACTCAAGTCAAGAAGTGTTTTTATATATATGAATAACTGTACTTACATGTACATACACCTGCATACGCCCCCATTGCAAGTACACTCACATATCAGCAGCACACCCCATATACACAACATCTTAAATATAGTATCCAGTGTATATGTCTCATAACACACAGACACACACAAAGAGCCACACAGAATTATGTATTTACCAAACCTCCATCCTCTTCCCACACAATCCATCTCTCTCTGTCCGGGACTGAGGTGATGTAACAGGCCCGTGTAAACAGGGGAAATGAATGTGTGTGTTTGTGTGTGTGTGAGATGTGTTTGTTGTTTTCATATTTAAGTTCCATTGACTCATCAAAGAATGTGTCCTTTCCACTTTGGTCCCGGTGGCTTTCCTCCCAGACATAATAAACAAACATGTGTGCGTTCTTTTTCCAACACACCAGAGAGGAGGCATTCATCCGCCGCTCTGGATCCTGGACACCGACTCTGGGAGCTTCACCCCGAGCGCTGACCTTCACATTCTGGAGCTGACGGCGAACGCCAACTCGTAACGGTTAAAGTGACACAGGTCTGCTTCAGGAGTTCACTGGAAATCCCCCCCCCGTCACTCCTGTTAAACATCGGAGGGAGACGGGGGGTGGGGGGGGGAACAGATCAAACCTTTGAAAACCAGTCTGTGAATGAGAGGGACAGACTGGTGCACGGAGCCAGAGTCAGGAGAACGTACTGGGAGAACAGGATGGAGGTGTGAGGGCAGCGGAACAAGTGTGTGTCTCTTTTCAGAGCTTTGTGTGTCTGTGAGAGGAAGAGTGTGTTCATACAGGGGTGCAGTGCACGTGCAGAGGGAGACAGGTGTGGAGTGTTTGTTCAGGAAAAGCCTCTGCCACACCTGCCGAGACAACTCCCACACAAACACACACACACACACACACACACACACACACACACACACAAGCTCTGCAGGAAACAACACCTCTGTGACATTTCTGCAAATCTGTAGATTCCTGCCGAGGAGACAAATCTCCAACAGGTCAAATCTTCAAAGCTTCGTCAAGTCTCATAAAAACTCTCAGATCGCAAGGAGCAGGTGTCTTTGTGACGTCTACACTCTGTGACGGGATTAGAACCATTAGGAGGTCACAGAAGGGGGGGGGTCGGGGGGGGGGAGTCTGACTTTGCTGAGAGATCTAAAGAGAGTCTCTTTTTAATCTTTCACCACGTCCTGAATTCATACTCAAGATTTCCTTTGTAATAAATATCCACAGATTCCCCTTGTGCAGATTAATTAATGTTAATACAACAAATCATTAAAAGTTCCATTCAGATATTAAGTTTGAACTCTTGGTACATGATTTAAAGGTGAGATTTATCAGGTGATATTATTGTGATGTGCTGTGGGGAGGAGGTTCTTTCAGTTTTTGGCTTTCAGAGAAATTTATTGAGACTGACCAAAACAAAACTTACCAACATAATTATAATGACATCGTTAGAGGTTATGGTTGTGTCTCCATTAAGAGGATGGTTCCATGATGTGTTTTTTTAATCATCTTTTCGTTCTCTCAAGGATCAAGATGAAGCTGCACTGATATGTTGTTGAATTATATATTTTATTATTCTCGTCTCTGCTTCTGCCTTAAAAAGCGATTACTCTCTGAAAATGGCTGTTTTTTAGTGGAAATGTAGATGTTTTTAACTGTTCTCTGTGTGTGTGTGTGTGTGTGTGTGTGTGTGTGTGTGTGTGTGTGTGTGTGTGTGTGTGTGCACAGCCTGTTCCAAAACAGAAGAAAGGGGGGGGAAGAAAAACAAGCAGAGAGAGAGAGAGAGAGAGAGGTTAGGAAAGCGCCATTAAGAAAGGATGAGACCAGGGGGGCGAGGAATTTTAGTCCTTAAGTTATTTTTAAACCATGAACAGGAACTCTACTGTTGACTCCTCAAACACTGAAACATAGATCGGCATAAGAGGAGAGCTGGGTGGAGGAGATGGGGAGGGGAGGTGCACACACACACACACACACAGACACACACACACACACACACATGAAAACACACAGTACTGTCAACATCTGCTTTAGAACATACATAGTCAGATTCAAACAGAACGTGCATCTCACAGTCGAAAAATGCTTCTTTTATTACGACAATCCTGTTTTTCCCATATGTTTTTATATAATGTATATAAGTCTGTACATATATAGCATTTGGTCTGACTGACTATAATCAAGACATAGTGTACATATGAGGAACAGTCAATTACAGGCCGACTGGAGGAGTCGTGATGACAGAGCAGCAGAACACACAGAGAATCCACTTCTACACAAACTGAATTATGAAATCAAGTTATCAGCCACTAATGTTTTTGTGCTTGTGAAATAATGTTGTACGTTAACTTTCATACTGTAAATATGTAACACACACTCGTATTATTTCTCAAGCAGGTCTCAGTGACCCTGACTTGACTGTGACGATCTTAAATCTCAGTTGTGCCACCTCCGGTGTTATTAGCAAATAAAAAAATCTGGGTTTAGGAAAAGTGAACAAAGACGGAGCGGGGCAGAGAACCCACACCCTGCCATTCATGCTGGCTTTGTCAGGGCCTGTTATGAAACCTCAGCTTCCTCAAAGGCTTTTGTTTTCCCACCAGCTGCCAGGAAAAGAAGCGAGGAGCGGGAACACCGCAGGAGGTGAAGAACGGTCAGGTGCAGCCCCCCGACCTTCCTGAGAGGTGAGTAGGGGAGTGTCCCTGCGTCACACAGTATCGCTTCCTCTTGACCTTTGACCCCCTCCCCCCGGCCCCCTCTGTGACAGGAGGGGTCAACGTTAGCACGCACTCCCGGTGGGGTCAAGACAAACTGGGTCACCTGTACCTGTTTGTCAGTGAATATGCATCTTGCTAATGGTGCCCACCAACCAACCAAGGCAAGGTCACGCCCTCCTTCTGGACCCCCCCCCCCCCCCCCCCCCGCTCCCTCCCTCCTTGCGTCCTCGCCCTCCCTTCACCTCCGAGGTGTCACAGAGAGCAGCCTTGTTCCAGGCCCTCTCCTCCTTTCCACCGGGACCCCTCAAAAATCCCAGATATCCCGGCAATTTCCGGTGCAATGTTTATTTGGCATAAAGACGGAGGGGAGGGGGGCAGGGGGGGGCTGACTGCCTTGAAAAAAGAGCCTCACTCACAAACAGTTTGAGGGTAAACATGTGGGGGGGGCGAGGCGAGCGGTAAGAAGCACTGAGGCCCGTGTGTTCAGGTCCCGACACACAGATCCCACCTCAGCAGGGACACAGAGTGCAGCTCTGTTCAGGCCCCAACGGCCTCCGTCTAATAAACCACCACCCAAACCCTCCCCTCTACCCCCCACTGTCTGTCCTCAGGACAGCGCCCCCACCTGGAGAGACGAGGGCACGGCAAGAAAATAACAGGAACGAAGAAGTAAACCCAAGAGCCTGAAATAAAGATCTCACTCAGCACATGGTTATTTCATGGGTCACTGAAAAAGGGGATTGGACACAACATCACAACAATATTTATATTTTACCTGATGTGCTCCAACCATATGCATTTCACTCTTCATGAAATAACATTTTTCATTTTTGATGTGGATCTGGATCAGGGAGCATATCTATATTTAGTTTTTTGCATATTCTCTACATATTTCTTGAAACTTCAGGCAAGTTTAAGGGTCAGATATTTATGATTTTGTGTTGATCAAAAAAAATATGGATCTGAATAATTTACATGTGGTTTCATGAGCGGACTATTGGGCCTTGGTGGAGGTGTGACTTCTACGAGACCATTTCATTTGTCCAAATTGTTAATTTGATATAAACTCTGTTTGATTCTTTGTAAAATTGGATAACAAAATTCTATATTTTTAACTAATTAACCTTTTTTGATTGTAAGTTAGATATCTTAATAATAACTAGCAGAACATATATTATGTATCAAAAACTAATAACTTATTTCTTCTACAATTTATCCATTAAAAATGTTCAACTCATTATCTTTTAGTTTCACATTTCATCTATTTTAACCAATAATAACTATCTATTTATATTTCATCTGTTTCATCACCTATAAATATCAATTTAGTCAACTTGTGTTTATCTATTCTGCTACTTTTCACACTTGAAGATATATTTATATTAGATATCTGGAGCAAAATAAGATAAATAACTACTAAAACTAACTTCTACATTAAATAAGCTCCACCAACAACAGAACAAAACCTTTTACAAATCAAAATGTTCTCTGTTGATGATCTTCTCACGTTCAGTCTTCATTTTAATGAAATAACAGATGTGTATTTACGTATTGAACAATAAAGATACATGAAAATAATATATAAGTTGAACTTCACAGATTTCCAAACATATCTGTTATTAAATTGTTTAAAGAAATCCTTTGAGAGCCACTGAGAACATAAAGAAATTCTGAAACCTGGTTCAGTTCCAAACCAGAGCCACGAGACGCGAGGCGGTTCAGTGCTCGCTCTTCGTTGGCTGCGTCTCACTTCCTCCTCGATGTGATTGGCCGCAGTGGCGGCACAGGTAGGGTGAGGACGAGGGCTTCTGGGAAGATGCAGGGTGAGGGTGGGGGGGAGTTTTCTGGAAGCAGGAGGGGCACATGAAGGAGGGAGTCGGACTGACGGATGGGAGGCAGGAAGTGGGGGCGTCTGTCTGTCCTGTGACTCGCTGCTGGGTCAGTCCGTCTGAGGCCTGTCACTCCAATGCACCCGGACCACAGCTGGGGGTTTGAATCCTTCTCTCTATCATCTGCAAGTTCCAGACTCTGAAGCCGTTCACTGAGCCTGGCGTCTGTCTCAGTGAGCGAGGCCGCTGCAGGTGTCCCTGCACAGTCCACCTTCACCCTGTAGCTCCTCTTCCTCCTCTTCTGATGCTGCTTCTCTTTGATCGCAGGGTCCTGTGATGTCTGAAGTGGAGTCACCGATCTGCCCTGCCGGCCCACACTCCGGCCACTGACTCCTGCAGGTGGACAGATGTGAGAAAACAGCTGTCTGTCCTGCTTCCCAGAGCATGTACCTGACCTATCAGCTCTCCTCTGTGGATCATCCAACGCCGTGCTGGACTGAAGATCCTCTGACCCCAGTGGACACAGAGTTGTTGCTGGGGCACGGTTGCTTGTCAGTATGTCTGTAAAAGTGTGAACCTCTGAAGCTGCAGAGTTGTGTGTGTTTGCAGGCAACACGGCCGTGGACCTGCAGAACAGAGAGCGCAGTCGTCTGTGGGGGGGGACGCCGAGCCAAGGAGGTCCCATGCTGGGAAACGGAGGAGGAGGGTGAAGAGGGGAAGAGGGTGTTGAATCTGCAGCTTTCCTCTGAAGGTTTTCATCCATATTACTATCTGGAAATGTACTTCACGTGTCCCTCAGATGTCCTCAGAGTATATGTCTCATTCCACTGATCAGAAGTGAATACAAATTGAAGTCTTCTTTAAAGTTTTACTTCCTTCAAACCTCAGAAAACATAAAAGTGTCCACATGGAAGTAGTGCCTCATCAGCCGAGCAACACAGAGGGAATCACAATCTTCATCTATGCAAGATGATGCTTGTGGTCTTCATGACAAGTTCCAAAAGCATCAAATGACTTGAAGACTCATCCTCCTCCATTAATGTCCGCTCCTCTGCTTCGGTTCATCTGTTCCTCTCTGTCTGATGTTCAGTCTGTTTGAGTCTGACTTTTTTCACTCAGCCTTGGACGACACACATCCCTGTTTGGAACGACGCACCCACCTTCTCTCTTTCATCGCGCTGCCTTACGGGACATGAAAGACTCCGTCCCTCCACCACATGAATTCCACCTCTATGGATTATGAGCATAGGAGGTTGTTTATTTACGTAAGAAAATAGGATCCAGCTTATTGCTGATTTATTAATCATACACACAATAACACATGAGGGCTTCACCCAATGTTTATTATCTAAAATTATATTGTCCAGGGCGGTTCCTAATTTATAAGAACTGATCGACTGACTGACTCAATTCGATTTGGGTATTTGAAGGTCAAAGGTGAAGGTCACGATGACGTCATGTTCTTGTGAATGCACTCTAACAGGCACATGCACAATAACAGAGTTCAACATTTCATTTACCTTCATCGATTCTTGCTGGACATGATTATTTTTGTAAAGTCTTGCAAAAACAAATCACCTTCAATTTTCTTTATGTTATAATTTAGCCAAAATTTAAGACCCCTCAGTTATTAATTGTATTTATTTATTTTACTTTAACTAAAAGTTTGTATTTTAAGTAAAACAAAATAAAACTTTGACCGACATGTAGTTCCGGACCTGGCCGGGGGTGGCGCTGCTCACTGAACTCCAGAGGATCAACAGCCTCTCGGTCTCTTCTTGCTAAATCTACGGCTCCAGACCGGAAGTGATCGTTTGTTCCGCGAGGTGAAGATCAGCAGTAGAAGAGAAACGTAAACATTAAGGTAAAATCACGCGTTATTTTCTCCGGTTTGCGTGAGTGTGCGTGGATGTGCTTGAGTGCGGGGCTCAGTAAGCTTGTTCGTCAAACTGTGCGGTGTGTGTGCGTGAGTGTGCGGGTCACAGCGGGAGGAGGAGGCGGGGTGAGGTCAAAGTCACACGTAACAGAGGGTAATGGAGGAACCAGGCTGCCGGTAGCGAGACAGGTGGACACCGGGGGAGGAGGGGCAGGGAGTCCGGTAGAGAGGCCGGTAGAGAGGCAGGGGGACACCGGGGGAAGAGTGGGAGAGAGTCCGGTAGAGAGGCAGGGGACACCGGGGGAAGAGTGGGAGAGAGGCAGGGGGACACAGGGGGAGTAGGGGCAGAGAGTCCGGTAGAGAGACAGGGGGACACCGGGGGAAAAGGGGCAGAGAGTCCCGTAGAGAGACAGGGGGACACCGGGGGAAAAGGGGCAGAGAGTCCGGTAGAGAGACAGGTGGACACCGGGGGCAGAGAGGCAGGGGGACACCGGGGGAGTAGGGGCAGGGAGTCCGGTAGAGAGGCAGGGGACACCGGGGGAGGGGGGCAGAGAGGCAGGGTACACCGGGGGAAAGGGGCAGAGAGTCCGGTAGAGAGAGGGGACACCGGGGGAAGAGGGGCAGAGAGACAGGAGACACCAGGGGGAGGTAGAGAGACTATTTTTTACTTCAAACTGTGCAAGACACACAAACACATGGAATCACGTACACAGAAGAATCAATGAAAGAAACATAAAAGCCTATATTAAAAAAGGAATAGGAACACAGTAAACGTGAGTGCATAAATATAAGAAGGTTTTTATTATGAAAAGTTCCTATATGAGACATTTTATTTCCCTCATGAAAAATGAGCTAACGATCACACTCTGTCCTCTCATGTCTTTTTACAGATGGCTCACAGGCTCCTGCTACGTCGAATTTGGACGCTGTCTTCCAAAGAGATCCGCTGCCTCCCGTCCTCCACTGCCTCCGTCACCTCCTCCTCTTTCTCCACCTCCCTGCAGTCCAACACAGCCCGGGTGTTCCTCCTCTCTCCGTCACGCACTGCCCCTCGATCCCTTCCTCACACCTTCAGCCGGGCGGTCTCCTTCAACGTCCAGGACCACGACGACTTCACCGAGAGGGTCATCAACAGCGAGCTGCCCGTGCTCGTCGACTTCCACGCACAGTGAGACTTTTATTCTTTCAGTTTGAGAGCAGGACATATTGATTTCACGTTCAGATTTTATAATGTTTTCACTCTGTAGTCTTAAAAACTCTTAAATTTAACTTTAACCTGCAGAAACCTGATTCATGTAATTTCTCCCGACTCCCTGGGGTGACTTGAATCTCATGACCAAACATGTGTGTGTTTGTGTCTCGCTGTTTAAAAATACACATGCATGTACATACACATGAGAGCCACCGTGAGGGATTCCCCTGACAAGTCGTGCAAGGTTACACAGCAGCTCCAGTTACAGTCACTGGTTGGACTGGGTCCTGTAGAGGGGACATCACCTCACTGGGGTCTGGATTATTTATTGCAAATTGTATTCTTTGTGCATTCTGACGACAGGAGTGAGTGACTGTGGTGTTTGTGTGTTGTTCATCAGGTGGTGTGGTCCCTGTAAGATCCTCGGGCCGAGGCTGGAGAAGGCGATAGCGAACCAGAAGGGCCGCGTGGCCATGGCCAAAGTGGACATAGACGATCACACAGACCTCGCTATTGAATACGGGGTGAGCGATCTTTTTGAAATGATGTTAGCGTCTAAACTTTGAGGTTTGTAGTTTGTGTAGAGAACAAATTGTTAGTGGCCGTGAATGAAATTTTGCAAAAATGACACCAGCTGTCAAACGTGGATGATTTAAAATGGTTGCAGTTGTGTAACTTAATGTTGTTGTTCATATGTCACATGACTTCTCTTGTCCTCCAGGTGTCTGCTGTCCCGACAGTCATCGCCATTCGTGGAGGAGACGTGGTCGGCCAATTCGTCGGGATCAAAGACGACGATGAGCTGGAGTCGTTTGTCAGCAAAGTCATTGGACAGTGAAGCATGTGTCCCCGCCCCCCCACTCACCAACATACTTCTTCTTTCTTTTGTACGACTCCAACATGGCCGGCAGCCCATCGCCGCCGCCATCTTGAACCTGTTTAGCAGGCGTCAACAACAACAACTGCCGTGCCACCATCCCAGCTGGCAATCTCTCAAACGCTCACACCCATACCTAGACACGCTGCCTCCGCTGCTCCGCTCACGTCTCGCTCCCGCTTCTCTTGTCTAGCGCTGGGTGTGGGCCTCCATTAGCCTTTTAGTTCACGCTGGGCTCCATTTTGGAGCAGCTCCATTTCTCTTATAATAATATAATGTGACGGCTCCTCGACTCCTTTCCATAACCCTGGAGTCGCCGAGCTGGTGTGTAACAGTTTCATGTAAACGTCTGTAGAATGGAACGCACAACCCTGTTACGCACTTATACTGTTTTACATGAGGGACGAGCATTTGTAGTTTTAACGTCGAAGAGGATTCAACCTAAAACCAGACGATACTGAATGAGAAGCCTGACAGTGTTACCTGTAGTTCCTGCTTTTCTCCACGAGAGGGTGGCATTTCTTTTAACATTGCAGATCCACACATGGTCATTTTACACCATTATGCCTAATACTGTAAGAGGAAGGTGTGTTTGTGTGTGTGTTTGTGTGTCTCTATGTGTGTGTGTGTGTGTTCGTACGTCTTTAGGTCCCGACTGTGAAGCTTAAGTCGAGCAGGTATTGCAAATTCTGACTTTTATTTAGTTTATTACTGAAATGAACTATGTACAGAAAACGTGTGATAAAAGTCAGTAATAAAGAAAACAAAAGATGTTCTGTATTCAGCTTGTGATTTTTCCTGTGTTGAAAAAAAGAAGATGGTGGTTTTACTCTGATCAGCTCCGCCAAGGATCTGATTTTTCACCGTTTGTCAGAAAGTTTATTAAAAACTACTGAACCGGTTTTCTTGAGCTGGAAGGTTTGAGTTTGTTCCAACAATAACAAATTAACTTTTGGAGCAGATTCAATTAAAGGGGGAAAAACAGACAGGAATGTGAAATGTAGAGTTTCATCACATTGGTGTGGATTTGTATAGAAATAACCAGAAATTTAAGAAAAATAAATTGAATGTAAAGGCATGGGTAGAGGTCCGTGCTCTCACTGATATTGTAGTTAGTTATATATTATATTTTTTTAGCATAACCATAAGTTAAATTTCGGTTTTCTGTTGTAGTTGTGGTTAAATTCTCGGACTATTACTCAAACCCTGGAAGTTTCGTGAAACATCTGAGGCAGGAGATGAAATGTCTTAGATCCAAAGAGGGCGGTGGTCAACTTTAGATTGCAGCGATGGTTTATTGAGAGAAACTTCAATTCTGATGTATTTCATCTGCTGGTTGTTTGTCAATCATCTGCTGAACTGTGACCCTCGACAAGGTAAACACACAAACCTGGCTTCCTGCTTTTTAATCATAGGAATGTCAAATGTTGTTATGTTTTGACCCTCTCTGTTTGTTTGTAAGCAAGATTACACAAAAGCGACTGAGCGTGTTTGGTGGAAGGATGTGTTCTGAGTGTGTTTATTGAATTCAAGGGGCCTTGGCAGTGGAATGTGCTCCTCTGACAATCTAGTTTGTTTCAGGTTTTGGTTTTATTCAAACAGAATTTTTTTAGTCATTCAGCAACTTTTTCTGTCTCTGCCTCTTCAGTGGATTCGTCCCTTTGTTTTCTCTTTTAATTTAATTGTGTCCCACTTGCTCGTTTGCTGCACTCATAATAAATATGTAATAAACTTATAATAATAATAAGGCCAGATTTGAAGAGCCTGGAGTAAACGAGGTGAAACGGGAGACAGCAGCCAACCTGCAGTCAGACAGTTATTACATCATCATTCCCTCCTCTCTCAAAAATCATTAATCCTTCCCATCCTGGTGCATGAAGTCATCCACAGCTGACAGCATCAAGCACCGCCCTGCAGACGCCTCTGAAGAGATCAACAGTCGACATGTTCCCTCGGCACGTTCACTGGACCTGGCTCCGAGCCACCAGGGGACAGGATCCTCAGCAGCAGCCAGAAGCACAGACCCAGCGGTATTTGTTTTTTTGCAAAAGAGGGAATTCCACTGGCATTACATAGGCAGGTGATGAGAGAGGGAGGTGATCCAGATGAACAGACAAGGCTGTTGTGAGCCGGATGAAAGACATTCCTTTTAACGTGTGTGGGTCTGAACCACAGCACCTTGGTAAATGATCTCCCATTATAACCAGCGTCGACCTTCTTCTTCTTGTCAGCTTGTGGTCTTTCCAGTAATCACTGACTGGTCTGCAGGCCTCAGGGCTCATGACTCAATCTGCCCCCCACCCCCCCCCCCCCCAACCCCCCCCCACCCCAGGACACACACATATCTGTCTCATCCTCATTGTCTGACCTCAGACACACAAGCGAGGTGAGTGTGGAGATGACGACGAGCTCCAAAGGTTCAGGAGCAGCAGTAACTCTACACCTTTTTGTGTAAAAAACAATAGACCACACCTCCACCCTGGCTCCCGCTGTCTCTCTCTCTTACTCAACCTCTCTTATGACCATATAAGGCAAAAAAAAAGACAGGGGAAGCCAGTGGCTGCTGCTGCTGCTGAGCAAACCGCCTGAGAGACGCTGAGGGGCAGAGTTGCAGAATTTTTCTGGTGCCTCCGTCCTACGTTGCTCCGCCGCTCTCTGCGCCTGAAACTGTGAATGTTTGTTGAGAGTTTGTTTGAGAATTAAAGTGCTTGATGACACAGAGGCCAAATGCTCTGGCTGCGAGGTCGAGACATGGCCGTGGAAGTGTCTGTGTGTGTGTGGGAGGAACTCTGCAACAACAGATCTGCTGCAGCCTGAGAGAAATCTGTGTTTATAGTAAACACGTAGCTGTATTTGTATTAGAAACACACGCTGCCCTCCAACTTGTTCGGCCTCGGCTCTGCTCCAGACTGAAGCCAGCCTGAGACAGACAAAACAACCTCTGCTGCTCAGTAGCCCTCCATCTTTCTCCCGTGCATCACAACAGCACTTATGGCTCACGATGACGTGTGGGCGTGCATGGGCCAGGTTGTGAGAGCAGTTCAGATGATGGAGGAGGAAAGAGACGTGTTAACAAAAGAGGGGAAGCTTTGCGTAGTTTCCCTTGACTTCACATTCCTCAGTGCTGTGAGTCAACATGTGTGTTATCGCTGCTTTCAGGGAGCTGATTACTGTGGAACTGAAGAGGAGGAAGGAGGCGGGAGAAGACAGAAGACAGGGCTGAACTCTTATTGTTGCATAAACTTAGAAGCTGAAGTCGATCCTGATTATTCTTTGTGGTTCTCGGCTGTTCGGGACACACACACACACACACAATCCAGCATTATCATGTCAACAGAATAAGTGGTTTGAGCAGGAGGGCGTTGCACATGCTGGGGAAGGATGTGGAACAAAACACAAGTTGTTGGAATGAGCGGTGACATGTTTTCCTGGGGATCCCATTAAAAGCATGTGTGTGTTGGATTGTGTCTCAGTGCAAGTCAGGTAAGAGGTTACAGCTGGAAGGTCTCAGATCTGAGCCTCTGTATATTTATACACATTTCCATGTTCATGGAAGAGGGCACGCACACACACACAGACACACACACAAACACACACAGACACAGTCATATTCTCACAGAGACACTGGAGCATGAACGTCCACACACATGAATTCACACAAGTAATTACACGGCGGGAGCGGTCATTGAGTTAACATGGCACCCTTTTAATGTGCTGACACTGAATGGGTCCTTTTTCCCCCGACTGGATGATATAATGGCTTTGCACACCCTGAATTACAGACACACCCTGCTGCTATTACAACCGACTGAAGGAAAGAGAGAGAGAGAGAGAGTAGGTCACAGTGAAAAGGAGGGCGTGAGGTGGAGAGAGGAAGGGAGGGCGGGAGGGAGGGAGGGAGGGAGAGAGGGAGGTCAGAAGTGTCCATATTTGGTCATTTTTCCCAGCGTTTATGCCTTTTTAAGCCCCGTTCTGTGTCTACATGTGTGAACTTTCTCTCAGTTTAACCTTAAATCCACAATTGTTTACTTTTTATTTATTTGTTCTATGCACACAGTCCTTCTGTCATTCACCCCCCCCCCCCTTTCTCCTCCGCTCGGCCCCCTCTCTCTCTCCGCTCTCGGCATCTGGTCCTGCTCAAGTAACGGGCCACGCCGTGATCTTTGACCCCTGAGCTGAAATTTCAGATATTTCCCATCCGTCCCGAACCCAGAGAGTGTGTGTGAGATTTATAGATTCCTCCAGACGGGCAGGATGAAGCGTCAAATGTTTTGCCTTACATGCACACATGTGATGCCCGGCTGCTAAACCTACAGGAGCTCACATTCCTTTCCCAGTGACACACAACGTGCACGTAAATCACACGTGTCACAGAAAATGTGATTTTCCTGCGTTTATGAATGGACGCCTGCCACGACTGAGGCGCCATTATACTGCCGGCGTTGTTTTGTGCGGTGAGAGGAATGTGTAGTGGACGTCACCGGCGGAGGCCAGGTTCTCCACAGGTCGTGTTACAGGTTCGTGTGTTTCGTGTTCTGGCCTCTTGTCTGGAATCAGCCTCCAGGTAAAGAGAGGAAGATGGAGCAGAGAGAGGTCACTTCCTTCCTCTGAACCCTTTATACCCACAGACACATCTGTTCATGAACAACATCAATCCTGTGACGTGTTATTTTGACCTAATTTCAAAGTACTTTTTGCTATTTCAACTGTTTATGTGTTACTTAACTTTCACTATCACCAATTATGCATTAGAATGTTTAGTTTTCACATATTTGAATAGGCAACCTAGTGGACGTGTGGATCTTTTCAATCAAATCCTATTATTTCTCCCCACAATCTTTCCCATGGAGGAAGCAGATGCACGATAAGCCCTGGATAGGAGTCGCTGCTTTAAATTATCTTCTGGCCTCAGTTAGTTCTGATCAAAGCTGCTTAATTTTCAAATATGTTTCATTGGGACAAAGTGTAAAACCCTTTTATTTTCCGTTGCTAACGTCTCCCTGCTGGTTGTGGCATGTGAATTGGCTCCGTGCCTCCAGTTCCACTCCACAAACTGGGTTTCAGATCGATCCCAGAGGGGCGTTTGAAGTAAACAGGTTCTCATTGTATTATTTCATTCTCCTGCAAGGATTTTGGCAGCGGCCCCTCGGAGCTATCGCCTCCAACACCCAGAGATACCAGTCCTCCTGTCACACTGGTCTCCTATGATTCCTCTTCTTTCTACATCCAATTAATAACTGTCTTTACTCAAGTTCTCCTCCATTTTTTTATCTTTTCATCATCGACGAGTTCGAGCCCAGGAAAACAAACGTCAGGTGGATTTGTTGGACTGAGAAAGTGTTTCTCCCACTCGTAGTAATTAGGTCACCACCTGCGGCGGTTCCCAGGTAATGTGAACGTGTCTCGTCATGAACCTGGTCTGACCTGCTTCAATGATGGGAACCTGTGTAAATCAAATACCTGTCATGTGCTTTATCTCACGTCCTGATCTCTGGCGGGTGAACGGATTCAATTACATAATATCACAACATCACTGCAAATGAGTGAGAGTCATGACAGCCAATATAGATTTTACACATAGATGTTTAATCATAACCACTATTATAAATGTATATTTCTACAAGTAAAGTACCTTTAGTTTCATCCATATTTACATTTTACACTTGGAGCCAGGAGCTCAGGCAACTTTTATGAGGTAGGTAATAAAAATATTTCAATTCCCTTGGTGTGAAACCGAGGCCCATAGGGTGAAGTTACTTATTTTTTAACAAGAATATGCTCATGTTTTAAATTGTTTAACCATTTTCAGGCCAGAGTCCACGGAGACAAAGTGTCAGACTCAGGCCTAATCAGGTCGAATGGTCCGTCTGACCTCTGACCTCTGACCTTTTCAATGGAAGGGAGAGAAACCATAATAATAAACTTCATTTTTATAGCACCTTTCATTAAAACAACATGTATGAATATATGATCTTCATTCCAACATTGGACTGAGGAAAGTTTACAACTCTTGTGTAAGTTTCATTCTCAACTGTTACTCTTATTATTGTCATTATAGCAGCCAGTCTGACTGAGTTTAAATATGAAAGTTTAAATGTTTATTTATTTAAATAATTCTCTCCATAGTGCCCAAGTGTTTGCTCGTTGTGGGAAATGTTGTGTCGCCCTATAATTTATTCAGGTCACTTTGACTTCTCATTTTCTCAATGGTCAGACCTGGTTACACATGATGGAGGTCCTCAGTGATGGAGTCCATCCTGAGAGCGGCTGCTTCTTGTATCTCAAGTTTTTGTGTACTTATACCTTCTCCCTACACATATGTCCACACAGAGAAACTGCATTTCAATCCTCTTTATTTCCTGTGCATGAGGCAGAATTGATTAAGTTGACTTTGACTCCTTGTTGTGTGCCGGTGGTCGGCCTCACGATGGAGGTCCTGGGTGATGGAGTCCATCCTGAGAGGATCTGCAACTTATATCTTCTGTTTTTGTGTACTTACAGAATATCTCAGGTTTTTGTTTACTTATATCTTCTGTCTACTCTTATGTCTACACAAAGAGACTGCATTCCACTCCTCGTCAGGTCCTGTGCATGAGGCAGATTTGACATAAAGTTGACTTTGACTCCTTGTTGTGTGCCGGTGGTCAGACGAATGATGGAGGTCCTGGATGATGGAGTCCATCCTAAGAGGAGCTGCTACTTATAAGGGCATAAACCCCTTAGTGTGCACATACCTCCTCCATGAAGCAGCTTCATGTGGGACCCTCTCCTCTGCACCTCCTCGACTTCCGCTTCTCCCTCAGCGGCTGTCACCCTTTCAAACCTTCAGCCCGCCCCCGGGACCCGCTGATTGGTCCCGGCGCGATTCGATCAGCGAAGCGCGGCGGCTGATTGGTCCTGAGCGGGAGCGGATCCGCGAGGCGGGGCGGACCCGCGAGGAGGCGGCCGGGACCCGCCTCGGAGCTGGACCGCACCCCGGCGCCGGCTGTCTGCGCACCGGGCGGAATTACGCGAGCCACCGCGCAGCCAGTGGAAGAGGGAGGGAGGGAGAGCAGGAAGAGGGTGAGAGAAGAAAAGAAAGAGTGAGAGAGCCAGAGAGAGAGAGAGAGAGGAAGCCAGAACTCTCCGCGAGGCTCGACGGGAAAAGAAGTTTGACTCACGGCGACGCGGACCGAGCCACTCGCTTGTTGTTAGCCACCTCTGATCGGCCCCCTGCACCCCTACGAGCAGGTAAGGACCCCGGGATTCAACTCTTTTCCTCGGCCATGCTCTCCCTCTTCTGCCCGCTCGCTCCGGCCGTCACTTCCAGCAAGTGCAGCGAACCAGGAAGCGGCGCGGCGGCGAGTTAGAGCCGCGCTGGGCGGAGAGAGAGACCTCCGAGCCCCGGGGCTGCTGCGACTTCAACCCGCTAACTTACTCACTTTTAAATCATATATTATTTATGCTTTATTAACCGGAAGCAATCGAGTTTAGTTTGAGTAGCTGAAGCTAAAGTAAAAAGTGCAGAGGCAGGAAGTGATTCGCTTGAATGAGTTGCAGGAGGAGGCCGGGGGAGAGCTCGGCCTCGAGCGGGATGGAGGTGACCGAGAAGCGGGCACGGAGCTCACGAAGGGCCCGGTGGGCCGGTTCCGATGGTTCCCTGGGGACCCGGAGAAGTCTATGATTACTATGATTAGTTAGTAATGGCGGAACTTTCCGTGTTTGAAGCGTTAAGAACAAGACGACGTGTGTGGCCGGTAACGTGTCTGTCTGGTGGCATGACGTCACCAGGTCACCACTGGACCCCCTTAAGAACTTATGAAAATATAACTTAAAACTAAAATATATAAAATATGTCTGTGATATTCGTAGAGAACATGCACATGTGTGTTGACCATTGTTGCATGTAAATGTAAATTACATGTAAAGTACATTATAACAATACCATTTCGTTCCCAGGCGCCCCCTCCCCGCCCCTTTTTATAAACCTAAAATATAACTTAAACATATCAGTTTAACATGTTATGCTGTTGTCTGTGATGATCAAAGTAGATTAAACACATGGATCTTTATCATAACCATTGTTGTAAATATATTTGTATATATCTAATGTACATTTCAAACAATCCCATATAGTAGCTTATGTGTGAGACATGCTATGTCCACGGCTAGCGGCAAGATGTCCCAGATGGACCCCCCCTTAAATAAAATATAACTTAAAGGTTCAGTGTGTAGAATTTAGTGACACCTAGTGGTGAGGTGTCATGCTGCAGCTGAACACCCCTCACCTCACCCTCTCCCTCCGAACATGAAGGAGAACCTGTGGAAACCTTCAGTTGTTTTAAAAACACTAAAGATGGACTACTGTACAAAACAACATGGCTGCCTCCCTAGATAGGACTCACTCCTGATGTAAATATAACAATTTTAAATATAAAGGCCCCGTTGTAGGGTAAAGACAACAAATTGTACACTTTAGATGATTACACAATGGTGAAAACATAACTAGGATTATTTTGTTGTGAGTCATGCTATGTCCATGGCTTGCGGCATGATGTCACCATGTCACCTCCTCCCCCCCCCCCCCCCCCCACACACACACACACCAAAAAAACAAACCGTGATGATCACCAGCAATTTGTTCTGCATCAACACGCTGAGCAGCTTTGGTGCGAGCCAGCACTTATCAGAAATGGCACATATACGGCAGCACCGGGTTGAAAGCTTCAGTTAACATTACAGCTCGGTGACGAAAGCACAAACAAGCTCTCTGAGATGATTAAACTACAGGAGAGGTGATTGACACGTCACGAAAAAACAACTCCAGCCATTCACTGGACTCAGGAGAGCTAAGCAGATAACTGCAGATACCCTCACATTCACTGGGTTGTATAATAATTACAGAATCATAAATGCATCGGTTGTTGTATCGTGTAGATTCGGTTGCACAAACATGGGGATGCCAGCTGAAAATGATCAGGTTGGCCTTCTACTCAGAGCGCAGTCCGCTGTGATGACTATTTGCTTGGCAGCATGAATTTTCCACAGCTTAGGAGATTTTTATGGGGTATATCAATATCCAGCCAAGTTGAGTAAATTTTATTTATTTACTGCAATGTCACAAATCTTTCTGGGAGAGCTTCGTCAGCTGCAAGGCTCCCTCTAATCTTGGAGCCTTGAAACTTAAGGACACATTGAGTCAAGCGGGTTTCAATCAGGAAACGCTTGTCAAAGTGTGTGTGTGTGTGTGGGGGGGGTGTAACGTTGATTAGCGACGACTTCAAGCTGTGTATAGTTTGTTAGGTCTAACTTTGCAGTTTCAAGTTGTCGTGCTTCTATCAGGACAGTTTTCCACCCCCTCGCTTTTAGGTGGTAGATGGTCGTGTTTGCTCCCTGGGAAGCAAACAGACTCTGGTATGCCTGCAAACCCCTCGGAGTTTGAGGAAGGGGAGCTGCGTGGCTCAGTATTTGAAGCATTCTTGTGAACTTAACCTCAAGTCAGACTGGGCATTGTAGCACTCGCTACTCCTGCATTCCTCCACCCAAACCTGCTCCTCCATTCAACAGAGTGTTCGAGGTGTCAGGGAAGGTGAGCACACAACCTTTCTCCTCCTGCTTTCAGTAATCGGAACCAAACTCTCCGGTCCAGCTCGGGTTCTCTGCCAAGAAGCCATTAAACTACAGTGGTATAGAATTATTTGCTTACATGATGCGTCATGCTGAAATACCCAGAAGCTTGTGTGTGTGTGTGAGTCTAGTCTTATGTGGCATGTGTGTGTCTGTTTCTATTCAAGTCATCAACTCCTATCCAAATCAAGTCTAGATAATAGATGTTTGACAAAGGCACATCTGTCAACACAATGGGTGACATGTACTATGTCATATCCTGTTATTGCCTTTGAGTCACTGAGATGAATTCATTCCTGGCAACGCGTTGTGCAATAAAGTCTCCGGAGGCCCGTTCCTGCCCTGGGTTGCCAGGTTTGGTGCAGATGTGGAGCCCCCCCGCAGAGATCGTCTCATTCCAGCGTTCACGTATCAGCGGCGTCTGGACTCAAGGCCTCCCCCCCACCGGACTTACATGCAGATACTTTAAAAACGTGAACATGAAGCTGGTATGCGAGTCTGTTGAATCAAACCCAGTTCTGAGAGAACATGCCTGTGGATGTTGGGGTGTTATTGACTGGTTGAGCCAGATGACTTGCAGGCCCCCTGCTCTTGTTGCAGATGAGGAGCGTGGGGAGGGCGAGGTGACACCGTCTGGCACAGCACGACCCGCAGCTGTCTTCTGTTATGAAATCTCAACGTTCTTGCCGTGTTTTCAAAACTTTTATCGGCTGTTAGCGTGACCTAATTGCATTCATGGACTCAATTATCCCCTAACCTCAGATGGCCAGACGCAGATGAGAGAAATGCGTTTTTCGCCACAGGCTTCATAAATACTTCTACGTTTTAAAATGTCAACGAGCATTTTCAAAATAAAATAATCTCTTCACACAAGCGTTTGGGCTCTGCAACATACTCTGGGCATGCGTGTCTAATAACAGCCTGAAGAATATCTCCTACACATGTAAACAGTTGTTTCATTGTAAAAGGCAGAATTTAATCTGCACAACAGACGTCACTTGTGATTGATCCTCCATGTTGTGTTGATCACTGGTGGCTAGTGATGCTCGTGTTCATCTGGAAGGGGTCATGTGATGATCAGGAAAGATCCAATCGGCCGTGAGCGTCTACGTCATCGTTCTTGAACATTTCAGCGACTCTAAACTCCAGAGAATGGATGAAGCCATGGACCGGAAAAGCTAAATGAATTGCTGTATCTGAAGAAGAGGGCTGACATCTTGTTCCAGCTTTTCATTAGCTGCCACCAGTCCGGGGCCAAATCCTTAATATGTTAACGTGTTAAAGAGCAGAAAGATGACGCTGCCAGTTTTCTCTTCTGAGCACATGCTTGTGCATTTTAATACTTGGTGCCTATAGGCCAGTAATGCAAAGAGTCATGCTTATCCCAGTTTCCTCCACAGTCAGCTGACATTGACTCACTCAGGCAAAAGAACAAATCCAGCCGGTGCAGAGGCTGTTGAACCGATCGGGCTGTTTCTCAGTAGGGAGTTTTATCGTGGCTTGTGGTCACAGGGTGAGATTCACAGTGTTCACCAGGATTCAGAGAGCGTCAAACGAAACACTCTTCCGTCCTCACACGTACCGAAGGAACTGTCTCTACATTGGGTCCTATATGACTAAGGATGCTTTTAACTTCAGCTCCTTAAATGGATTATTGTTTCTTGAATAACTGGTCTATTATCTGCCCATTCATCCTGTTCCTTCTGGTTGACAGGAACATGGTAATGAAGCTGCCTCAGTCAGGCTGGTTTCAGTGTCTGGGTTTGAGATGAATCTGCAGCCGTGTGTGTTGCGGGCAATCTACTTCCTGTCGCTGCATTTTCTTCTAGTCTCAGTTTCCTCACCAGACCTTTGTCGTCGGTCTTTGTTGCCCTCTGACTATGTTCTCCTTCACTTCCTCTTCTTGTGTTTTTTACCACCACCCCATCCTTCCCTCCACCCCCCCCCCCCCCCCCCCCCCTCACAGCACACACCTGTAAGATTGCAGTGCTTCCAGACAATACAAGGAAATGGCTGCGCTCCGACTCGGACCGCCTACAGGACGGACTCAGTGCAAATGTCTGATGTGGGAGGATGGACCTTGACCCGGGCACAGATTCTATTCTGTGGTATTATGAGGTCATACTTGATCACAGATTAGTGACCCACAGACTAGCCTTTCTTAGAGCGACGCTTTATTGATCCAGTTTTTATATTGGTGACATGTACGTGAAAGTGAGTTTGGACTTTCCTGCACAACTTCCTGGTGGAGAATCATTTTTATTAGTCAGAAATGCTCTTAAGACTGTTGGGATGTTCTTGATCTAACTGGTGGTGAGAGTGGTTCAGTTGATTTATTGTGTAGTGAAAGTAGACTTTGTCCTTAGGTGTGTGTGTGTGTGTGTGTGAGAGAGACAGAGTTGCACAAATGCGCACACACCCCATGGAGTGTAACTGCAAATAAATACTTTTCATATTGTGCAACTCAGAACACTTTAAACTCTGCACCTTGAAACGCGCTGTGTAATGGTTCTCTCCCGACTCCTCTTGGACACATCAAGGTTTTCAAACTCTCCTGTGGCCCAAACACACGTTGTCTGAGGAGATGATTGTTAAAACAAAGATTGCTTTGTGTGGTCGTCTGAGTAACTCCAAAGGGAGGGACCCAGGTAGAGATAGCAAGTGATAAAGCTAAAAAAAAAGAGGCTGTATAACAGTCCACCAGGATAACGTTGGTGAGAGGGAGGAGTCGTCTGCTGATAGGATTGAGCACAGGAGCAGAAGTGAGGCGGGAGGAGCTCATCATTGATTCCGTCAGAAGTCGTAACAGTGCTGCATTCCTGAGACCAGAGAAGAATGCTGACAAAAAGAAATGTGTATCTTATCTCCACTTAGAAATACCCCCCCCCCCTCTCTCTCTCTGTTAAGGGGTTACGTAAACATCCAACAGTCAATACCACTGGAGCGTTTCGTTAAAAAGGTCAAACTGGTGCTGCACAGAAACCCGCCATGGTTGAACAAACAACCAGTCGATGCGTTCAGTGGTGTAATCACGCAGCTGTTCTGAAAAGTTAGGCGTGGAATTTGTTCTGTGACCCTGAAAGTTATGAACTTATCACACAAACACACAATTATCTCAATTACCTCGTCCCTGTGATTTGCGGTAATTGTCCACAAGGAAAAGTTGAAATGGAACAATGGGCATTTTACGGAAATCACTCAAGGTTTGACTTGCACTGGGGATTATGGACCATTTGCAACAGCGCCACTTATAGGAGGCTTTTTCAGAAACAACTATTACCCCTGTTTTTTTAAATAATGTCCTTTGTGGCATAGAAACATTATTGAAAATTACAATATATGTTGACTTGGATGAAACGGCCTCTTTGCTAATTCGTTTTTTTGATAATTAGTTGTTTTGACCTCCTGTGGCAGAAAGTGCACATGGTCAGAAACTCACCACAAAAGTTCAACTCTTTTCCACGGACATGGAAGCAAGTTCTGGACCGAAAACCACTGGAGGAGGAATTTCACAACATCTGGGATCAGTGAGGTTACCATAGGAATGAATACACTTTAAATCCAGATTCTGCCGCTCTGAAGTTGTGTTAATAGTGCGAGTACGTCTGTGATAGTCACATTTTATACAAAAGTGTTAATAATTCCAAGTTCCAAACAGCTGAGCTGATGGGTTCCAGAGTACATCAGACACAAGGCTGGGATCCACTGGTGCAGGTCACTTGCTAAGGGCTGCAGTGAGACCTATAGTCTGGACCTCTCCGGTCGTAGATGGCATTGGGTAGCTCTCGGTTCAAAGTGAAATGGGATCCTGGTCGGGGCAGGAATGTGAAAAGTAATGTGGAAAGTGATGTAGATCTGTCATGCAGTGCGGTTATTTTCCAGCAAGGGCTTAATTTACGTCTCACTCCTCTGAGCCGCTCTGCGTGCGCTCGAGAAAACGCCACATTCCCTCCTCCCTGAAAGACGCTCTCACTACAAGTTCCACAAATGGGCAAAATAGTTTTCTCGGTTTGTCATTTCCTCCTTTCTCCCGTCTCTTCCCTGTTGCCCCACCCTTCCCACTTTGGGAGAAGGAGGGCGAGGGGGCAGAGAGGGAGTCGACATGTGTGAGCCCACGATGGATTGCGACAGACTCGGTACCTTTCCGGTCCACGTCTGGCAACCGGGAGGTCTTTCACGAGAGGGAAGTTTCAGTTAGATCATCGGACAGTGAACACGAGAGGGAAGCGCAGATGTGACTCAATACCAAACAACGAGATCCAAACAAACTAGGCTGACAACAGTGGAAAGTCAGATCTGCCTCTGCACAAGCGAGGCTTTGCATTTGGTTTTAATAGCGGTATTGACTTTGCTGTTGATGACCTTCCTGTCAGTGGGGAGGTTTATGGCTTCCCCTCAGCTGGAGCGGGAGGCTTTGCCTGTACATGGTAAGGCTGTGGTGTCTCCTGGTTTTTACAGTAACTCGGGGAGAGTCAGCGAAGTGGAAAGGAATGAGAGGGAGTCTGACCCACAGACGTATGGCCTCCGCTTTATTAGGACTAAGGTTGACCTGCTTTCTAAACAGGACGAATGGGACTGAGGAGGATGCTCTGGAGCTCGTCCCTTTTCCGTTTCTCTCCTCGTTCCTCCTCCACATCTTTCTCAAAGTCCTGGCCCGTTCATCACTTCCTCTTTCTGTAACCACACTCTGTTCTCTGAGGCCAGGTTCTAAAACAGGCCTCTGCTCCCTTCCTGCTGTTATTTATTTTATGGTTCCTCTTCCTCTTTCAAGCAAACCGCTCATGCAGGATACTCTTAAATCTGTTGTCCTTCGGGAATTCACAGAGTATTTAATCCTTGGCATCTGTCATGCTTCAGAAAGTTTAGGAATCTTTGCCAAGGATTGGTTTCGGGATAAAGTTGTGGCCATGTCTTCAGTTAATGAGTAATCCTGGTTGTGAATATCCAGAGCCGCTAATCTCATTGTAAATGGACCTCTGAGGAAAAGATGGTGAACAGATTCACAGCTGATCAGTGTTGAGAAGTAACGAGTAATCAAGAACTGTGATTCTTACAGGACTGAGGCTGCAAGAAGGGCGGGTTTAGAACTCTTCACCTCAAGTCAACATCCCCGTCTCACTAGGAAAGGTTTATAAAAGTCTGATGGGAGTTCTTTATCCCTCCTTTTCTTTCTTCTTTCAATGTAGTTCAGCACTTGCCAAACCAGAATAGCTCTTGGAGTCATTTTTAGTCCTCGTGTCTCTGGAGACACAGTTTGAAGTGTGTCACTGAGTTATCTGTGTCAAGCATGTGTGTCGGACTGTGGCTCACAACAGCAGACCAGACTCGGACTCGTGTCTCTGCTTCTCTAATAACAAATTAGTATGATCAATTATTCTGCAGCTCTTTAGTGGATCCATCTATCGTAAAAACAAATATTATCAGACTCTAAATAAAAAGGTTTTGCAGACAAGAACAATGATTGAAGAACTCATTAGTCGTGATATTTTTCTATTGATTTTCTGATATTTAATAAGCTCCAGCTGCAAATGAATAAATTAGATCCACTTAGTTGAAAAGTGTTGCATGTAAAAGAAATTCGAGTGCAACAATAAATGGTCTCAGTATTTGAGTGTTTTCATGGAAACAGGCTAAAGAAACAGCTTTGGGTGTGTTCAGCTTGTTTTTATTTCACAACAAGAAAAGCTACTGGGAATTTAGTCGATCATTCTGACTTGTATCCAGTATGCACGCAGCCAATGCACTGGGAGTAATGGTCCAGTGGATTTTAGAGGTGCAGGGGAACAGACTGAGACACCTGTAGTGTGTAAGATATTCTCGGGTGTGCCACCAGTGTGAAGTGATGCTAATCTCTCTTGAGTGGTGAAGCTGCCACACAAGACCTGCTGGTGTGACAGGACTAAGGGAAGGTGGTGGGGGGGCAGAACAGGAAGGAAAGCCAGAGAGAATGGGTCAGAGAAAGATGTAAGGGCGGAGGCATTAAGGGTAGAGTACAGAAATGTGTGGAATGCCTTTCCTTGCCGTCTCTCCCTGATAAAGGGTGAGTATGGGAGGAATGCGACCCTGAAAAGACTGGATAAACACAAGGGGAGGGGGAGGATGACGGCCGGCAGGATTCTGCAGAGGCAGAGGAGGGTGACCGAAGGCAGAGAGGGGAGTGCGCAGCCAGCTGAGAGCTGCAGCAGGACTAATTTGCTCCACGTTCTGTTGCGGGATGGGGTCGGTACACCAGGGATGAGCTGGGGAGGCGGGGAAGCTAAACCGTTCGGCTGTCAGCGGTGATGGAGGACAGAGGGATGCAGGGGTCATGAGAAGAATGGCTCTCCCTCTGAGTTCTTTCTCACAGATCAGGGTTAATGTAGTGGAACAGACGGGACACACACAAGCCTGTTTAATGCAGCAACTCCTATTCTCTCTTTCAGGAGACTCTTAAGGGTCTGCTTCCTCCTCGTAGCACGGTCGAGCTTCAAAGAACTTCTGGAGCATCGTTCAAGCTTAAAGAACTGGAAGAACCCCTGGAAAATGCAAATTTAGTGAAATAAATTTGTGCAAAATCAGTGAAAGCAGTTTCTAGGATCTGTGTATTTTGCACTGTTATGTAAAAGCAGTGTTTTCTAATATTGAGCATGAGAAGTTGGCCCCATATTCTCCCACTGGGCCTCATTGTAATGTGAAATTACCCTCTTGGCATTTTAACCTCTTCAGTTACTGTTATTCCAGACATGATGGTAACTGTACAAGCTGAACTTGACCTCTGCAAAGATTTATTTCCCCCCTTGATGTTTGCATATGAGCGCACAGCCTATGCAAACAAGTTTGTGTGTGTGGCTGCTTTTGGTGTGTTCCCTCTGAGGCGAGGGGAACGTGGAGGCAGGCTAATGACTGCTGGGAATACGTTGTCATGCTCCTGCTGTGTTGGAATGATAATTGAGATGGTAAAGTCTGGGGCACCGGTGTCAGTGGAGGCACAACATGTTCAGCTCCTCGCCCAGAGACTCTGCACTCGCTGGAGTCGGGGAGGTTTATTTCTGGCTTGCTCCTCTTTTTTCCGTCACACTGGTTTAACTGGTCTAGTCACTTTCTATATGGGTTAAAACGCAGCACTCCCTGTCAACAGCTTGTTATTCATTAGCTTTCACAGGTGAATCGAAGCCAGAGCCACTTTGGCACAGCTTGTTACCTGCTGCATGCGCCTGGACAGGAAAACCGCCCGTGTGCTCGTGTTTGATGTGAAACTCGAGAAGTACCCTCTGACTGAGTACTGCAGATTGTACATAAACTGTGTATTTAAAGTCACGGATACTTCCTTTCTCTTCTTTGCACTAGTGCAATAACCTGACTCTGGTTTTTGCTACTGCGTTCAAAAAGTGACAATTCCAGTGGAATGGAAAATCAAACATGGCAAACTCAAACTACCTTTTAACCTTTTTATCTCACTGTTCATGTCTCCAAAAAATGGAAATGGATAAAATAAGCTTTGGTTTCCTGATTTGCTTCTTGGGACGTTTTGGTTGCAACAGACCATAATTCATCCCGGATCCCTCATGGTTCTCTCAGCTCCCCCAGACTGACCAGTAGGGACAGAACCATGGACAGGCAGGCTTCCCACCAGCAAACAGACACTGGGGTTGTGGTTGACGTAGCAGTCAGCCAAACTCCGGCAGCTCTACTGGGATGTGAACTTTAGATCTGTGTGATCCTGTTGAATGTTTCTCTTCTCACCCTGACGGTCCAGCAGCCGGACGCTGGGTGAAGTATTCACAGCCGTTAGCCAGGGAGCAACGTGGGGCCTCATTGGACCCGGTTGTGTGTTTAGCCGACCTGACCTAACTACAGCAGTGTCTTCCTGTTGTACATCACATCAGTGTGACCTTTGCATGCCACAGAGATTGCGTGTGTTAAGATGGAAGCAGAGCAAAGGTCTGGTCCTAAAACCTCAACAAGGAAGTCTATTTACTCCCAGATATTATTTAAGACTTGACCCTAAGATAAGATAAGTCTTTATTAGTCCCACAGTTGGTGAGTTTTGGTTTCATGATGGATAACGAACATGTAAATGATGAGCAGCATGAATGTTTGTAACGTCTGAGTTTCTGATCTGCCATTGATTTGTCTTACTACTCTCTTCTGCTCTCTCTGAAACAGCCACCATGTCGGACGCTGACAAGTTCCTGTACGTGGACCGCAATCCGGTCACCAACCCGCTGGCGCAGGCCGACTGGGCCACCAAGAAGCTGGTATGGGTGCCCTCCGAGCGCCTGGGCTTCGAGGCCGGCTCCGTGAAGGAGGAGCGCGGCGACGAGTGCGTGGTGGAGCTGGCCGACTCTGGCAAGAAGATCAGGGTGAACAAGGACGACATCCAGAAGATGAACCCGCCCAAGTTCAGCAAGGTGGAGGACATGGCGGAGCTCACCTGCCTGAACGAGGCGTCGGTGCTGCACAACCTGAAGGAGAGATACTACTCTGGTCTCATATACGTGAGTGTGCAGCAGACTCACACAACTCCTTCAACAAAAGCAGTGATTCATATTGTGTATTAAAAATAACCAGGGTTACACTTCCTTCCTCTTATTTGCACACACACTGCGGTCGTACCAAACCCCACAAATTATTTCTCAGCTTGTGGGGAACACTATAAAAATATGAACCATGAATATCTTAATCCATTTCCGTCCCACTGGCTAAGAGGAAACAATCTGCGATGCCCAGAAACCTCCTCATGATCTCATTAGGCCCCATTGTTCAGGACAATCCACTGTGTTCAAAGAAAATGTGCAATTTGTAAACATACTAATGGTATGGTCCTTCATCCCCTTCCTTTTGGTCTCTCCCGTTTGCACACTCCCTCTTTCTCTCTGTGCTCGGAGTCGTCTCATAAACAGGAAGTTGAAGGGAACAATGCACTCGAGAGGGAGTGAACCGTTTCTGCACAGATGCACATGGAATGTAAAAATGTGTTGTAGCTGCTATAACTGCTCCCATAATTAATGTTATTTATCGCTGGTGCTCTGGGGGGGGGGATTTGGTCTCCCTGATGCTGTGGTGTGACCGGGTCACATCAACACAACCCGTTGTCACATCCCTCGCCTCTCCTGCCCCCCCCCCCCAGAGAATCCAGGCTCCTCTGTAGTTTCTAGATTTCACCGTCTCCCAGGGGAGAGAGTGAGAAAGAGGGGGGGGTGTACGATCGAGGGAGAGATGCCTGGTACAGAGATATTAGGAGGGCAGCACAAGAATGCAGCAAGTAGGGGGGGGGGAAATCTGAAGTTATGGTCGGAGGAGAAATGAGTCCAGACGCACAGAGACCATGATTTAGCGGAGTTTATCGAGAGGAATGAGGAGGAGTTCAAATTTGGCCTAGAAGCAGAAGAAGATAACTCTACCTGTTGGATCTCCGATAGGACTTGGCAAAGCAAACCACAGTCACAAAGCCAAGGTTGTGTCAGTCTGAACTTACTGCAGGGCGTGGCTCAGGTTGCGTAACAGAGGCGGCCGCGAAGCAGAGTCCGAGAAACTTTCACCTCTGTGTCGACGAGTCAGAGGAAGAATTATTGTTGAATCGAGAACTTCTCCTTTTTTATGGAGAAGCTCGTTTTTCAGGAGGCACCTGCGCTGACGTCAGAACATGAAATGAGTGATGGGGCTGAGAAATAATGAAGCTTCAACTGTCGCCATGTTAATGGACGTTCTAACAAGCATTCAATGCAATATCCCGTGAAATATGAATTCATCATTATTCCTTATGCCTCAGCATTTAGTCCTGAGCCTTTCTCAGACAAGGACTTTTAATCATTTGTGTTATAGTCACCAGCAATAACACAACACAAGACAAGTTACAACAAGATGTCACAAAAGTCAAGCATCTGGAATAACTTTCCAATTTGTGAACATGAATCCCAGAAAGTCGATTCCCAGATACGCTAAAGGAAACGGTCAAAGAGAGAATTCCCACAACCCATAAAGGGTTTTTGTTTTCATCTGACTAAACAGAGTCTTTTAATTATTCTTTTAAATTACATTTAACATTTTAAGCATCAAATTCACCCTCTCTCTTTCCCTGGTATCTTGTATTTTTTCTTTTCTCTGCATGTTTTAAACTTCTCTCCGTTCTGCAGACATACTCCGGTCTCTTCTGTGTCGTCATCAATCCCTACAAGAACCTGCCCATCTACTCGGAGGAGATCGTGGAAATGTACAAGGGCAAGAAGAGGCACGAGATGCCTCCTCACATCTACGCCATCACTGACACGTCTTACAGAAGCATGATGCAGGGTAAGTCCTGGTCCTTATGAGGATGGATTTTGAAAGATGAGTGGGGGAAAGCAAATGTCTCTGTGAGAGGCTCTGGACTTTCTCAGAGTTTCCTGTGCCAGCCTCCCAGTAGAACCACTGGATGACGCCATACATGTGGAAGAGAAGCTCCTGAGAATGTCCGGATCCCAAGTTGTGTGTCCTCCAGAGTTCAAGTCTACAAGCTGCTCTTGTTTTAAGCTCATTCGCTGTAATACTGGCCCCATAATTGCACCAGTGCCCCTCTCTTTAATGTCCCATTTAGTGCACTGGTTTGTATGTTGGGCCCTAAAGTGACACACACTGGGGAATCTCCTCACCAAGTATTTCACATAATTCATCATACTCAGTGTTGGGGGGGGGGGGGGGGGGGGTACACTACATCTGTTAGAGGTTCTAATTGTGTAGAGCATTTCATTTTGTACACAATCTACGGTTAAGTGCTCCTTTTACTTTGCTAGTGGCGATATGTTGTTTTGAGACATTAACCTCGACCTCGCTAAATAATTTGTCCACACCACATAACAGGGGCTTATGGGTAATTAACCAGTTGGTTTGAAACGCTGTCAACGCCTCCCTCCAGTTACCCGAAGCCGGATATGGATTTCCTGTCTGTGGCCTATTTACATCCTGTTTGCACTGTAGTGATAATGTGTGCTCACATCTATTAGCAGTGATGTTCTTAATGCACGAGAAAGCATAATCTGACTTTTGCACATTTTTTTTTTTTTTTGCAGATCGTGAAGACCAGTCGATTCTCTGCACGTGAGTTTCAGATGCTTGCACGCGCACACACACACAGACACACACAGACACACACAGACACACACACACAGAGATGGACATGACTCATCTCTTTTTTCTTATTTGTGTCTGTCTTGTGTAGCGGAGAGTCTGGAGCTGGAAAGACGGAGAACACCAAGAAGGTCATCCAGTATCTGGCTCACGTGGCCTCCTCCCATAAGACAAAGAAAGATCAGGTCCGTCCCTCATCCACACACCTCGTCTTCCTCCACTTTCTCTCTCACATCCTCCATTAAAGCCTTTTATCTCTCACTCCTTCTTATCTCACTTACTTATTTCAGTCCTCATATCGGAGCCAGATTCGACCCCTAATTCCTCCCCAGTGTTTTTCATTTTTACAGGCTTGACATTACTCCTGTTTGCATCAACCACTTTTCTTTTTATTGTGTACGTGCACTTGACTGTGCACATGATTGTTAATCCATCATCATCACACTGCTGTGCTCAGAACAGCTTGTTTTCAGCAGCAGGAAAAGAGGCGGCGGCAGGAAAGTAGCTCTGCAGGCACAGAAACAACAGTAGAGCAGATTTAGAGTGGTACTTCACCTGTGGTGGTTTCTGCTTTCTCACTTAATATCCTCCTATCAGAGATTAACATCAGTTTTCTATATCGTAATCATGTTTTAAACCTCTCTAACACCAGGATTAGCGAGTATATTTTTTTAAACCTGCTAAAAGGTAGAATCATTAGGTTTGAATTCACATTAACATCAGACTCCACCATAGAACTGCTGTTTTCTGTCCTGTCGGCCTTTGGAGTCGATGCTGCTGAAAGCAACACAGTGAGGTTTGATGAAAACCACATCCATCATCCCTTTTTTGAGGTTGTTGTATTTCTCTCTTCCCATCAACAGAACAGCTTCGTCCTGACACATGTGAGTCCACTCGCTCCCTCCATTCACCCTTCCTCCCCACCTGCTTCTGTCATCACCCTCCTCCTCCCTCCTCTTCCCTCCCCCGTGTTAAGGGCCGGGGGGTGACATGCCTTGCCGGCCAATTGGAGGCAAGGAGGAAGTTTGTTTGCAGATCAGTGGCAGCCATTTGTGTTCCTGTGAAAAATTCAGCTAGACAATGGTGGGATAAGGGGGCGGGGCCTTTGCTGTGGGGGAAAAAAAGAACCCAGCAAATTTTGTTTTATTGCACAGATGTGATCACATATTTGTCTGGTTGAATTTTTCATAATCCTTTATCGCTACTGTGTGTTTGCACCTGAGTCCAGTTGCTTCTCTCTCTTTTGTTGTATAAAGTTTTGCTTGGTCATTGTGTGTATGTTTGTACAACGTCTGGTCCCAACACACACACAGACACACACACTGATATCTCATGTAACACACACGTGATTGCCTGGTTTTATGGTCCCAAAGTAAAACCAAGTGATTAGTTATGATTTTCATTCTTAATCAGATCACTCGGTCGTCCAGAATCCGATCTGTTTAGATTTAAATGTGATGACACGGACGTTACCTCAGAGAATATTCTTTGAATTCCCTCTTCAATGGGAGTGTCGGCTTTTGGACTTTAATTGAAGTCACATTATTGCTGGATTTGACGTCAACAGTGAAATGAAAGTTCTGAAAGCAACTTACCAGGAAGTTGGTGAGAGATGTGGCTGCTGACAGATTGTCTATAGCAAACATGGCTCTATGGCAATGAGAGTAATATCTAACCCACTATAACCACCACTGAAATCAGATCATGACATGAATGTTATCTTTGTCACATTCTACTTTAGTGCATCAGAAACATGCACTCAATACTTTTAATAAAGACAAATTATATTCTAGTACAGCCCCTTGCCTGTAGGGGTCACTGCAGCCCCCTCAGGGCCCCTTGCAGCGTCACTAACCGATGATGTCATGTTATATTTCACACAATGGTTCACTGTATATGTGCAGACACACACACACACAGTGTAGCCCCAAAGCAAGAAGTCAAATGTTGTAATCGAAGCTGACGTTGTTCTGTGTTCGTTCCGCTCTGGGAATCTGGTGATGGGTCATCGATGAGGGTCACGGGGTCTTCGGGTGTTTGCAGATTTGGGCACTAACTGGATGTTGTGTTTGTGTGTGGAGGTGAAATGCTTTGGTGCAACGTGTGTGTGTTTGTGTGCATTGCTGGTGTGTACATGGTATCTCTTTTGTCACTTTTTGTTTTGAAAAGTTTTTGCACAATCCATGATCTCTCATCTCGGTACCTCGTGGGGCAAAGTAACAAAGTATGACGGAGTATTAGGGCCAATGAGACTTTTCTCTGCTGCTTATTTCCTAAAAGAAAAGTTATTTTTTTCAGAATTCTTGTAATATTGTGAAATTCTTCCCATTGAATTGACCTCATGCTCAGAGTTCTCTTCTTCAACAAGGCCCTGATGCTCCGTCGTAACAAAACAGCTGTCATCATATTTATATAGGAAGCAATCATTTTCTTGATCGATCTTAATTTGAGGTTCTATCCCTGCATTGGAACGAGTTATCCGCTCTGGTGATGAGATCTTGTCAGATCAGAATCCATGGCTGAGAAACCTCCAGATTCACCGGTGAAGAAACCGTCACTCTTCATATTATGCTTTGCTTTTTGTATCTTCCTCTCCACCAGGGGGAGCTGGAGAAACAGCTGCTGCAGGCCAACCCCATTCTCGAAGCCTTCGGAAATGGCAAGACTGTCAAAAATGACAACTCCTCCAGATTTGTAAGTCTAATATGTATAAACTGTATTTTTCTCTTTATGAACTTCCCTGTTTTCCACCTCAGCTGCTTCAAGTACTTGTTTTTGCCGACACTGCTCTTGTTTCTCTTCAAGGGAAAATTCATCAGAATCAACTTCGACGTCAACGGCTACATCGTCGGGGCCAATATTGAAACTTGTATCCTCGTTTCCACGGCTGCTTCACTTTCTTCTTGATCATACACAACATGTTTCAGAGAGCTTTATCACAGAGGTGTTAAAAAAACTTAACAGATTGACCACTAGACCTGTTGGAGAAGTCCCGCGCCATTCGCCAGGCCAAGGACGAGAGGACCTTCCACATCTTCTACTACCTGCTCACGGGAGCTGGAGACAAACTGCGCAGTAAGACAACTCGTCACTTTACTAAATGAACAAAGACAGAGTCAGGGTCTCTGCAGGATTCTAGTTTCATTCCTTTCTCTCCCGACAACTCTTTACCTCCTCAGAGGAACTCCTCCTGGAAAATTACAACAACTACCGCTTCCTGTCCAACGGGAACGTGACCATTCCCGGGCAGCAGGACAAGGATCTGTTCACAGAGACCATCGAGGCCATGAAGATCATGAGCATCCCGGAGGACGAGCAGATAGGTGAGGCCGAAAGCAAATCACTTTGAATCAACTTTTAACTGTGTCATGGCGGTGGATAACCCATGTTTGTTCTGTTGCTGTGCAGGAATGCTGAAGGTGGTGGCCTCGGTGCTGCAGCTGGGCAACATGACCTTCAAGAAGGAGCGACACACAGACCAGGCCTCCATGCCCGACAACACAGGTGAATACCACAGTCACTGCAGTTGTATATTAACCCTTTAAGACCTAATGCGCTGAATAGAAAGGCACAAAATACAAAAATTAGAGTTTTGTAACTTAAACATTTGTCTTTCATTGTAAATTGTTGCCATTTCCCTAAAATTCAGCTATATATATATAAAAATAAATGGCAAACTCCCAGAGATCTTTCTCTTCTTCCTCTTCTTGCTCTTTCTCAAACAAGGTGTGATGGATGAAGTCTTATTACCTGCATGTCCCTCTTCAACTCTGCTATTTCTGTGATGCTAATTGTCCTCCTCCCATTTCCTCTGCCACAGCTGCTCAGAAGGTTTCCCACCTCATGGGCATGAACGTCACAGACTTCACCCGAGCCATCCTGTCGCCCCGGATCAAGGTGGGCAGAGACTACGTCCAGAAGGCCCAGACCCAGGAGCAAGCAGAGTTCGCCGTGGAGGCTCTGGCCAAGGCCACGTATGAGAGGATGTTCCGCTGGCTCGTCATGAGGCTCAACAAAGCGCTGGACAAGACCAAGAGACAGGGAGCCTCTTTCATCGGGATCCTGGACATCGCCGGCTTTGAGATCTTTGAGGTAAACAATCGAGGCAAACTGTCAATCTGCAGAATCTTGTAACAGTGATCTGAACCTTGTTTGTTTGTCCCTCCAGCTGAACTCGTTCGAGCAGCTCTGCATCAACTACACCAACGAGAAGCTGCAGCAGCTCTTCAACCACACCATGTTCATCCTGGAGCAGGAGGAGTACCAGAGGGAGGGCATCGAGTGGAGCTTCATCGACTTCGGCCTCGACCTGCAGCCCTGCATCGACCTCATTGAAAAACCAGTGAGTCTTTCTCCGACCTCTCCAGCTTTCATGTCTTTATTCCCAGAAGCATTGCAGCCTCTGATATCTAATTACATTCTGCATTTTATACCTAAACATCTTCATGCATTAAGATCTGCCGTCTTCCTTCTGCCTCCAGGCCAGCCCCCCTGGTATTCTGGCTCTGCTGGATGAGGAGTGCTGGTTCCCCAAGGCCACCGACAAGAGCTTTGTGGAGAAGGTCGTGCAGGAGCAGGGCACTCACCCCAAGTTCTTCAAACCCAAGAAACTGAAGGACGAGGCCGACTTCAGTGTCATCCATTACGCCGGCAAGGTGAGCTTGAAGAGTCGGTTGTAGAACACGTACAGGACTTGACGTTTACTTTGTGTTTTCACCCATTTTAGAGTTTTACTTCCTTGTCATTAGTGCAGTGCTCAAACTTTGTAACATCTATCCTCCTCAGGTGGACTACAAAGCAGGAGAATGGCTGATGAAGAACATGGACCCCTTGAATGACAACGTGGCCTCGCTGCTCAACCAGTCCACTGACAAGTTTGTCTCTGAGCTGTGGAGAGACGGTGAGTCCAGACACACGTTAACTCAGTCGCAGTATCACAGGAATCACTGCTTCTCTACAGGAAGCTCTTCATGTGCTCCTGATCCTGTTTTGCATTTCATAGTTCTTTTTCTCTTTTGGTGTGTGGACCTTTGTTTTCTACCTTGTCAACTCCCGTTTGTTGTTTACATCCATGTCTTCCTCTGTGCGGCCCCCGGTCTGTCTGTCACTCTTCTTTTCTCTCGCTGGGCCTCAGAGGTACAGAAATGTCAGAGAGCCTATTTTTATCAGCGTTTTCCTTTTCTACACTCAGACTCAGGTGATGAGGTTTCTTGTTAATTTCTTTGTTCTACTCCCTCTTTCCCCCCCGATGTCTGGATAAGTGATTTAATAATTCCCAACATGTCCTTCTCTCCTAAAATGATCTTTCCCAAGAAATGCCAGTAAATTCTGTTGTTCCATTGTCTTTAGCCATCTCCGTGTTCGGTAACCATCTTCCTCATAGTTGTTGCTCTGTCATTGAACTCTCCCTCTCTCCCTCTGTGTGATAGCGTTGTTTGGGGACTCCTGGTGTTGGTCATGGGTACTGCAGCAATGGGTATATACTGCATGGGTTTGGTTGTTTGTTTGCTCACTGCAGCACCGTTTGTCACCACAGACAGATTCAAGTGAAGCATCACACATAGTTTTCACTCTGAGAAATACAAAGAGTTTATTTTTAGTATACAGTGTGTGTGACCTTCCCACAGTTCACTTCCCTTTGCTTCCCTCCTCATTCACTCGGTGTGTGTTTGGTGTTTCACTCTTTATTCTCTCCTGGTGCGTGTGTGTGCCAAGAGAACCTGGAGAGACAATGATCACATTCATTCGTCCTTGTGACATGCATTTGGTTTGAATTTGCCTGGTTGAATATGTTTTATTGTTAATTTAAATCCCCACCGACTTCTTACATAATGATCCCTCTCTCTGTTTCTCTCTCGTGTGTCTTCCTCTTTCAGTGGACCGCATCGTGGGCATGGATAAAGTGTCTGGCATGTCCGAGCCCGGTGCCTTCAAGACCCGTAAGGGCATGTTCCGCACCGTGGGCCAGCTGTACAAGGAGCAGCTGTCCAAGCTCATGGCCACTCTGAGGAACACCAACCCCAACTTTGTCCGCTGCATCATCCCCAACCACGAGAAGAAGGTATGAAACACCTGCGTCTATTAGGCCGTTTCCAACACAGGGAGGTTTCAGAGTCAGCATACCGACCAGCATGTATTCCCCTCCCACAGGCTGGTAAACTGGACCCTCACCTGGTTCTGGACCAGCTCAGATGTAACGGTGTCCTTGAGGGAATCCGTATCTGCAGACAGGGCTTCCCCAACCGCATCGTCTTCCAGGAGTTCAGACAGAGGTAACGGAATAATCATTTGAATGGTCCCATTCCAATTTATTGTTTTCATCCAGCCATATTTCAGAAAGACTCAATCCTAACATCTGCTTTCCCCCAGGTATGAAATCCTCACTCCCAACTCCATCCCCAAGGGCTTCATGGATGGAAAGCAGGCCTGTGTGCTCATGGTAATGCAGCTACTAAATTCTTGCGAGTCTGAATAATAATACTAAATAGTAAACACAAATAACTCCCTGAATGATGTGACTGCTCATCACATTTCTTTACCTATCAGATTAAAAGCCTGGAGCTGGATCCCAACCTGTTCCGCATCGGCCAGAGCAAAGTCTTCTTCAGAGCCGGAGTCCTCGCTCACCTGGAGGAGGAGAGAGACATGAAGATCACAGATATCATCATCAGCTTCCAGGCCTGGTGCCGAGGATACGTGGCCCGAAAGTAAGAAGAGACAATCGCCACGTTTCAGCTTTTATTGCTGAGAGCATCAAAAAACTACTTGTAACTACGCAGCTGAATCGAGGAATGTATAATTTAAGGGGATTTCTTGGAACTGTTATTAAATGTGATCTGTAATCTTTCTTCGTAGGGCCTTTGCCAAGAGGCAGCAGCAACTGACTGCAATGAAGGTGATCCAAAGAAACTGTGCCGCTTATCTCAAACTCAGGAACTGGCAGTGGTGGAGACTCTTCACCAAGGTGAACTTCTACAGCATCTCACTCAACAAACTGAAGACTGTACCTTTCTTTCCTTGTCTTTGACTAATGCCCCTTATTCTCCCCACGTTCAGGTGAAGCCTCTGCTGCAGGTCAGCAGGCAGGAGGAGGAGATGCTGGCCAAGGATGACGAGCTGACTAAAGCTAGGGAAAAACATATGTATGTTGAGGAGCAGCTTATTGAGATGGAGCAGAAACAACACCAGGTAACATGAAATGTAGAACAGAGTTCCAGGACTTCAATGTAATATACTCCGATGGAAGATAAAGGAGTTTGCTTCGTTTTGAAAGTCGGATAACTGCTGATAATTCATCCACCCTTTTACTCTGCTTGCAGCTGAGTGCTGAGAAGACGGCCCTGCAGGAGCAGCTTCAAGCTGAAACGGAGCTCTGTGCCGAGGCTGAGGAGATGAGAGCCCGTCTGGCTGCCAGGAAGCAGGAGCTGGAGGAGATCCTCCATGACCTGGAGGCCCGAGTGGAGGAGGAGGAGGAGCGAGCTTCTCATCTGACAACAGAGAAAAAGAAGATGCAGCAGAATATCTCAGTAAGTGGATGAATGGAAACGTGAAACTGTGCATATGCAGACATTGTATAGGTTAGTGTACTAAGTGTTTGATTTGACCCTCAGGACCTGGAGCAGCAGCTGGATGAGGAGGAGGGGGCCAGACAGAAGCTCCAACTGGAGAAGGTCACCTTGGAGTCAAAGATGAAAAAGATAGAGGAGGAGGTTATGATTCTAGACGACCAGAACAACAAACTCATCAAGGTGAAGATTAAACTGATTAGAATGTGAATAGATCTGTTCTTCTAGAGGAGTTGGTGCCTGCTGCAGCTCTCGATCTGAGCCTCTCTGCCACTGTTTGTGATCACAGGAGAAGAAGTTGATGGAGGAGAGACTCTCTGAATTCACCACCAATCTGGCTGAGGAGGAGGAGAAATCCAAGAGTCTGCAGAAACTCAAGACCAAACACGAGGCCATGATTACAGACCTGGAGGGTAAGAAGGAACCATGAAGAGGACATGGTGCAACATACATGAGCCATCAGAGATCCTTTCTGTAATTTACCAATTGTTCTTTGTTTCTGTCAGACCGCCTGCGCAGAGAAGAGAAGCAGCGTCAGGAAGTGGAGAAGAACCGACGCAAGCTGGACGGTGACTTCACTGAGGTTCAAGACCAGATCTCCGAGCTGCAGGCCCAGATTGCTGAGCTTCGTGCACAACTGGCCAAGAAGGAGGAGGAGCTCCAGGCTGCTCTGGCCAGGTCTGTGCGGACTTCACAGCTCCTTGTTTGGATATTCGTAATAATAGTCCTTGTTCTTTTTATAATGTTTGCTGACCTATTCCTCCCTTCAGGATTGAGGAGGAGGCGGCGCAGAAGAACCTGGCCCAGAAGAAGATTCGCGAGTTGGAGGCCCAGCTCTCTGAACTGCAGGAGGATTTGGAGCTGGAGAGGCAGGCCCGCACCAAGGCAGAGAAACACCGCCGTGACCTGGGAGAGGAGCTCGAGGCCCTCAAGACCGAGCTGGAGGACACTCTGGACTCCACCGCAGCCCAGCAGGAACTGAGGTAGACAACCGGCTACTGGAGAGCTACAACTGTGAGATGTTTCCCTGTCATGCTCCGTGGTATCAAGGGTTTTAACCTGCTCTGCCTTCTCAGGTCCAAACGTGAAACAGAGGTCACACATCTTAAAAAGACTCTGGAGGAAGAGGCCAGAGTGCACGAGCAGCAGCTGGGTGAGATGAGACAGAAACACAGTCAGGCCTTCGATGAGCTCAATGAGCAGCTGGAGCAGGCAAAGAGGGTAATTAAAATCTATTTCAGAGCCTCTGTCCACCCAATGGTTTTCTTTTCTCTGAGTCTTAAATGTTTCCGTCCCTCCCTGCAGAACAAAGTGTCAATGGAGAAGGCCAAGCAGGCGATGGAGTCGGAGAGGAATGAGCTGGTGATCGAGATGCAGACGCTGATGCAGGGTAAAGGAGATTCCGAGCATCGCAGGAAGAAGGCGGAGTCCCAGGTCCAGGAGCTGCTACTCAAACACTCAGAGAGCGAGCGGCAGAGGCTGGAGCTGGCTGAGAAGCTGTCCAAAGTGCAGGTAGAGATCTGAGACAGAACGATGTCTGTGTTTGTATCAATGTTTTAACAGCTGTGGATGTTCAGGGGTTGATTTGTTGTCTTCTGTCCACAGGCTGAGTACGAAAATGTAAACTGCATGTTGAGCGAGGTGGAGGGCAAATCCATCAAAGCAACCAAAGACTGCTCGGCTGTGGAGTCTCAGCTGCAGGACATCCAGGTACACAGACCTGCACACTGTTTATACCCTGCTGCATTCTCAGATCTAAAAACCAACTGGAACCATAGGTGTGAAGACCCCTTCGATCAAATGACCTTCTTCTAATTTAGCTTGGTATGTCCATGTTTTCAACAGGAAATACTCGCGGAAGAAACCCGCCAGAAGCTGTCCCATAGCACACGCATGCGCCAGCTGGAGGACGAACAGAACAGCCTGAGAGAACAACTGGAGGAGGAAGAGGCCGCCAAGAAGACTGTGGAGAAGCAGCTGATGACTGTTCAGGCCCAGGTAAAAACATGAATGTGCTGAGAACCTCACACACCAGTGGCTACTGAAGATTTAAGGAACTATAGCTACTTCATCCAGGATGTATAAGGAACAGACCTCTACGTCACAGTGTAAAACGTTTGAGTGACACCACCTCTTTCCACACAGCTTGCTGAAATGAAGAAGCGGGTGGAGCAGGACGCAGGGTGTCTGGAGACGGCTGAGGAGGGAAAGAAGAGGATGCAAAGGGACTTGGAAGCAATGAGCCAGCGTCTGGAGGAGAAATGTGCTGCCTTCGATAAGATGGACAAAACCAAGACGCGTGTCCAGCAGGAGCTGGACGACCTGCTTGTGGACCAAGACCACCTCCGACAGATCGTCTCCAACCTGGAGAAGAAGCAGAAGAAGTTTGACCAGGTCAGATTATCTATATAGTGTAAATACAGTGCCATTGATTTTAGTAGACATTTTGAGTAATGAGATTATTTAGCTTCTAGATTTGAGTTTTAAACTCTTCACCCTGAATTTCTCTAGATGCTGGCAGAGGAGAAGAACATCTCCGCCCGCTTCGCAGAGGAGCGTGACCGAGCTGAGGCTGAGGCCCGTGAGAAGGAGACCCGGGCGCTGGCATTAACTCGTGAGCTGGATTCTCTGATGGACACAAAGGAAGAACTGGACCGCAACAACAAACTGCTGCGTGCTGAAATGGAGGACCTGGTATCTTCTAAGGATGACGTTGGCAAGAGTGTAAGTCTGGGAAACTAGGTTTGTGTGTTAGTGTGTATTTGTGCCTATGTGGTCCTCATCACTCATCCTGCTCCCCGTCATACAGGTCCACGAACTGGAGAAAGCCAAACGTACCATGGACCAGCAGCTGGAGGAGATGAGGACTCAGCTGGAGGAGCTGGAGGACGAGCTGCAGGCCACGGAGGACGCCAAGCTGCGTCTGGAGGTCAACATGCAGGCCATGAAGGCCCAGTACGAGAGGGACCTGGCAGGACGAGACGAGATGGGCGAGGAGAAGAAGAGATCTCTGGTCAAACAGGTACTAAAGCCACTGTAACGTATGTCAGGTGTTGTCATCTTTGTGGGAAGTGTAGAGCACATGGCTGAACATGAGTTGTGCGTCCTCCAGGTGCGGGAGATGGAGATGGAGCTGGAGGACGAGAGGAAGCAGCGCTCTGCAGCCGTGGCTTCACGCAAGAAGCTGGAGCTGGACATGAAGGAGCTTGAAGGAGGAATCGACATGGCCAACAAGAACCGGGACGAAGCCCTGAAGCAGCTGAAGAAACTCCAAGTGAGTTGGTTGTTGAGATATCTTCAGTAACTCAAATATACTGACTGCAATGACACAGCTCTTTGATTGATTTTTTTATTCTCTCTCCTCAGGCCCAGATGAAGGATCTTGTCCGAGAACTGGAGGACACTCGCATGTCCCGGGAGGAGATCCTCGCCCAGAGCAAGGAGACTGAGAAGAAGCTGAAGGGCATGGAGGCCGACATGATCCAGATGCAGGAGGTCGGAACACACACATCTCCAGCCTCCTTTTCTCGTGTTAATGCTTTTAAGTGAAAGAACTAAACCAGCTGCTCTGTGGTTCTTGTGCAGGAGTTGGCCTCAGCAGAGCGAGTGAAGAGACAGGCCCAGCAGGAGAGGGACGAGCTGCAGGACGAGATCAACAACCAGGCCACCAAGAAGTAAGACAAACCAAGTTGTTAGTCATGTGTTTTACTGTGTGTGTGTGTTTGTGCTGTACTCACACCGACCTTTCTTCCATCTCAGTGCTCAGGTTGCAGAGGAGAGGAGGCGGCTGGAGGCTCGTATCGCTCAGCTGGAGGAGGAGCTGGAGGAGGAGCAGTGCAACACCGAGCTGACCAACGACCGGCTGAAGAAAGCAATGCTGCAGGTCCGTAGGCTCCTGGTCGAACTTTACCACTGCAGGTTTCCACGTGACACTTCCTTCCTGTGTTCATCCCAGTCTAACCAGTCTGTGTCCCTCCTGTTCAGACTGACCAGATGAGCGTGGAGCTGACCGCAGAGCGCAGCAGCGCTCAGCGAGTGGAGGGCGCTCGCTCTCAGCTGGAGCGTCAGAACAAGGAGCTGAAACTGAAGCTGCAGGAGCTGGAGGGAACCGTCAAGTCCAAGTACAAGGCCAACATGGCCGCCCTGGAAGCCAAGATCGCAGCTCTGGAGGAGCAGCTGGACATGGAGACCAGGTGAGTCTCAGATATTCACCAGTAGAAGAGATCCTGTAGTCTTACAAGGAGTCACTCAGAGATTTTACCCAGGGGCTGCCAGGTGAAGCTGTGGAGCTTCCTCAGACATTCATGTTCTCATTAGGAGGCTGAAACACTTGATATGATATACTGTGTAAAGACCTCAGCCTGATCGGTGATGTTCTCTTGACCTCAGGGAGAGACAGGGTGCCACCAAACTTGTGAGACGCACAGAGAAGAAACTGAAGGAGGTCATCCTGCAGGTGGACGACGAGAGACGCAACACAGAGCAGCACAAAGACCAGGTCAGAGTCTGTCCTCCATCAGCACGTTCAGCTCTGCAGCGGCTACGTCTTTCTCTGTACACATGTTGATTATTAAAATGTAGAGCAATACTTTGTAAAACCTGGTAAAATGTTGTGATGTCAAAATGTGTAGAGTCCCAAAGTTCTACAAATCTTTAAACGTTCTTTACTCTGTCCTCTTGTTAGGTGGACAAGTTGAACTCCCGCATGAAGCAGCTGAAGCGCCAGCTGGAGGAGGCTGAGGAGGAGGCGCAGAGAGCCAACGCCAACCGGAGGAAACTGCAGCGGGAGCTGGAGGACGCCTCGGAGTCGGCCGACGTCATGAACCGTGAAGTCACCACCCTCAGGAGCAAGCTCAGGTGGGAGGAGGGAACCGTCCAGACGTCACAGCTTCGACTTCCATCCAACTGAACACACAGATAGATATTAATCAGGACAATATCTCACACTGACGTGTGTGCTCACTTTGTTTCTCCTCTCCGGTTCAGGCGTGGCGACCTGCCCTTCACCGTGCGCCGCACCGTGACCCGTGCCGGCCTCGAGAGCGACGAGGAGAGCGAGACCAAGACCGAGACGCCCGAGCCCAAGCCCGAATGAAACTTCCACCACTCTGCTTCTTTAGAACTGCATCGTAAATAGACAGACCCAAATACCCATGAGCAAACCTTACTGTACCTGCTGAACAGGGAGGAGCCAAACACACAATCATGTGACCGTCTGATCTCTTTACTGTTGACAATCTATGCATTCTTAACACACACACACACACACACACACACACACAGACGCCGGTTAACTCGGACAATCACATGCTGACAAACACAAGTTATTTTTTTTTTGGGCCAAATTTTTCTTTTTGCTTCCTTTTTCATTCTCTGGGGAAAAAACAGAAAAAGAAAAAAGATATTTTTATAAGGAAACATTCCAGTTGTAATAGTCCTGATCACGGATCTATTTTTCTAATTGAAGAAAGAGAAAACAAAGAAGTATACATGAATGAAGACCAATTTACTGGAAGGGGACCAAAGTAATATCTCGAACTATAGAGTTGTATTTTATGCAGAAGTTTTTATAATGGTTAAGAATGGAAGTGCTTCCTGTTTATTACGCTCGCCTCAGTTTATAATGAAGGTTTATATGCTGAAATGTATTCTATCAATTTAGCTGCAGTTAGCACTTGAGACTACGCTTTTGGGCTTAATAATTTGATTCATACATTTCATGTGGAAAATTAAATTTTGAGGCTGATTTCGGGCAATAATTAGAAACTCATTGACGTTAAAGTGAAGGCATTTGATTGTGACTGTGCTGAAATATCTTTAATTTTGCACTGACATGGAGAAAAAAATTACACTTTAGTCTCGACATCATAAACCAATTTGTGTGTTTGATTGAAACGGAGAAGGAAAGACCGTGCACGTGCTCGTGCAGCAGGCGCACACACACACACACTGCCAACACACACTAAAGCCTTAAAAGCAGCAGAATTTCTCCTGGGCGCGGTTGTTGGCTTCTATCTGGACAAGCTTTGATTTTTATGTTCATCACTATCAGTGTTTTCGTTAATGTTCAGGGTTCAGTTTAATTGGGTGGTGGGGTAGTGAAATACTCGCAGCACACAATGTATCCCCTGGGCACAGCCTGTAAGGGGGGGGCAGATTTGGGATGTAGGCGTGTACTTTGTTACTCAAGTCCATGTACACATTACTCTGCCTGGCCGGTGGAAGGTGAGACCCCCCCCCCCACAGCTCGTGCCCCGGGCGGCTTTTGGCTCACACTGCTGGGAAGTGAGAGGAACCTGTTGGTTCACGGTTCAAAGGATCAAAGGATCACATCTTTCGCACTTAAACACAAAGAACATCTCGACAAAAAACTGCATCTTCTCAATTATGTTGTAACGTCGGTCTGACCGCTCCTCTGAAATGGAAACATGTGAAATGTTGGTATTATTGCAATTAAAGAGGCTTTCTAAACTGCTGCATGTGCACCCCCGTGTCTTTATTTCATACAGTGGAGAGAGAGTTATGATGTGACGAAAAGTTCAATAGGTTGTTATGATGCTTCTTCAGCAGAGGGGGGCGCTCAGGATCCCAATCCAGATGGAACCAGTGACATTATCAGGTTCTAACTGGATCCACCAGAGTAGGAAACGGTAAACAAGGAGGAAACTTGTTAGAACTCGCTGGTCTTGTCTCGTTTCTGTTCTGAACTCATATCGATGTGTTGACTTTGACAGAGAGGAAGTATTTGAGAAGCTGTAAGTAGTATTTTATATACATCTACTATATAACTATATATGTGTTTCAAATATATGTTCCTCTGATTCATTATAGCAGTAAGTACATTTACAAGAGTTCTTTATTTCACTGTTTGACCTTCTATAGTTAAATTTTTGATATTGGTAGTAAGTCTGTTTTAAAGAAGATTTAAAGTGTTAATCTGTAAATGAACAATACAACAGCGTGTAAATAATTGTAATATATATTTCTTCACCTCGAGCTACAACATTAAGATGCTGCTCGCACATTAAATCTTCAATAGTTGTGATGCAATGGTATACAATTTTATATTTAAGCATGATTTAAAAGGTCAGGTTTTTTTTTTTTTATTCATTACTGATTTATATTAAATTAGATATTAACTTAATGTTTTACACGGTTAGTGAGTCTTTGTGTTATTTGTAGATGAGGTGAGATTTGTTTTACCTTAACTGGGAGGGTTTGGAGTATAAGTTGGACCAACATAGTATATGTAACATCAAGTAGTTCTAATAAACTGTATAATAAAAAAAGTTTCCACACACTGTATATTTAAATAAATATTTGCCATGTACTTTACATTACATTACATATACTGTGTTTAAAGATGTAGTCCCATATACTGTATATAAGTGTTTGCCACAGACTGTATATATCTATGAAGTACTTGAAATAAATGTACTTGACGTAGACTGTTAATAAAAAATAGTATGCTGTATAGTACATATATATATTTATAAAGTAGTTCCAATACACGGTATGCAGAATAGTATTCCTAACATTGGTCAGCCAATCAGAGCCATGTGTGGGCGGGGCTATGTCCTCGCTAACCAGGAAGCGGCAGGTTGAAGTTACCGAACGGAGGGAAGCCGGTTGAGGGTGAGGGCGGAAGTGACAGAACAGCTGAGCTTCATGTTCCTGTTTCTTTCAGCTTCACCGTCTGGATCCGACATTTAGAGACTTTCACTCATCGGATCTAACGAGGGAGAGGAAACAGAACAACCAGGTGAGTTCATCTGACCCGGGATACAGCCTGCAACACAGGCGGGATTTAGCGTGCTACACACCGGGGTTACAACGTCTAACACACCCGGGATACAGCGTACAACACACCCGGGTTACAGCGTGCTACACATCCGGGTTACAGCGTGCTACACACCCGGGATACAGCGTCCAACACCCCCGGGATAAAGCGTGCTACACACCCGCGTTACAACGTGCTACACACCCGGTTTACAGTGAGCAACACACCCGGGATACAGCGTGCTACACACCGGGGTTACAACGTCTAACACACACGGGATACAGCGTACAACACACCCGGGTTACAGCGTGCTACACATCCGGGTTACAGCGTGCTACACACCCGGGATACAGCGTCCAACACCCCCGGGATAAAGCGTGCTACACACCCGCGTTACAACGTGCTACACACCCGGTTTACAGTGAGCAACACACCCGGGATACAGACTGCAACACACCCGGGTTACAGCGAGCAACACACCCGGGATACAGAGTGCAACACACCCGGGTTACAGCGTCCTCCACACCCGGGTTACAGCGAGCAACACACCCGGGATACAGACTGCAACACACCCGGGTTACAGCGAGCAACACACCCGGGATACATTGTCCAACACACCCGGGATACAGAGTGCAACACACCCGGGATACAGCGAGCAACTCACCCGGGATAAAGCGTGCTACACACCCGGGTTACAGCGAGCAACACACCCGGGTTACAGCGAGCAACACATCCGGGATACAGACTGCAACACACCTGGGTTACAGCATCCTACACACCCGGGATACATTGTCCAACACACCCGGGATACAGAGTGCAACACACCCGGGATACAGCGAGCAACACACCCGGGATACAGCGTGCCACACACCCGGGTTACAGCGTGCAACACACCTGGGATAAAGCGTGCCACACACCCGGGATACAGAGTGCAACACACCCGGGATACAGAGTGCAACACACCCGGTTTACAGCGTGCAACACACCTGGGATAAAGCGTGCCACACACCCGGTTTACAGTGTGCTACACACCCGGGTTACAGCGTCCTACACACCCGGGTTACAGCGTGCAACACACCCGGGATAAAGCGTGCTACACACCCGGGTTACAGCGAGCAACACACCCGGGATACAGCGTGCCACACACCCGGGTTACAGCGTGCAACACACCTGGGATAAAGCGTGCCACACACCCGGTTTACAGTGTGCTACACACCCGGGTTACAGCGTCCTACACACCCGGGTTACAGCGTGCAACACACCCGGGATACATAGTGCAACACCCGGGTTACAGCGTGCCACATAGGTTGGAAACATATTCACAGACTCACTTCCCGGATCAATGATCTCTACTGATCGTATAAAACACTCAAAGCTTGTAAAACACTGTCACGTCACCACTTGCATGACCTTAACCTGACTTTACGATATATTACCTAACCCTAACCCCTACCCTACCTTAACCATCACCCTACGTCATGCACGTTTTAAAACATGATCTAACAGTGCATACAGCTCCAGGTCCCCACAACATGAGTAACACCTGCACTACACACACACACACACATGATCCATGTTCACACTCACATGTTCAAAGGACAAACACCTGATCACTGTTAGTGCTGAGCAGGATGATCTGTGATTGGTTAACGAGGAGCTGTGTGTCGTGTCAGCTGGTCGCTAATAGGAAGCACAGTTACAGTCTGGTGCTCTGTATTAAGTGTGTGTGTCTCTGTGTGTGTGTGTGTCTCTGTGTGTGTGTGTTTTATCAGCAGCCTGACACAGACTGTGCTCCTCGTCTGAAGCAGAGTCTCTGTGGGACGGACCAGTGAACAGCAGAAGACAAACAGAAGACAGACAGAAGACAGACAGAGTCGGATCAGACAAAGCTGCGTCCTGAAGGAGCATGGAGCTTTCACTGGTGAGTTTCATAGTCAGAATATACATCTACTGCAGTATTATTTACTCTAACAGTAGTATATAATATGTTTGTGTGTATTACTGCTTTTATATTCGTGTCTGAGACAAACTGTCTTCAGTAAAACAAAGTCTGATTCCTCTTATAACGATGCACTGGTTTGTTTACCTGATATAAATCATTATAAATGATAAATCGTCTGTTCCAGGTCGGAGCCTCCTGACATGCTTCTAACCTTTACCCTCTGTCCTCTGATGAGAGTGTAGGATACTTCACGTCTCCTCTCTCCTTGTCTCCTCGTCTCCTCAGGCTCACCCGGCCCTCAAAGCCTTCATGTGCGGCTCCGTCAGCGGGACCTGCTCCACGCTGCTGTTCCAGCCTCTCGACCTGATCAAGACCCGTCTGCAGACGCTGCAGGGCGGAGTGCAGCCCGGGTGAGGCAGCGTACACACACACACACACAGACACACACTTATCAGTACTGACTTGCATCACTTGACCTCTATAACCTGCTTTATTGACTGGACAAACATATCATATCACAGCTGCAAGCAGAGGCCATTTTTTTATCCTCAACCTCCTTCATGTCCTTCATGTTCCTCCTCCAGGTCGGGCAGGGTGGGGATGGTGACGGTGCTTCTGAGCGTGGTTCGGACAGAGAGGCTGCTGGGACTGTGGAAAGGGATTTCACCGGTTAGATCCAGTTACTCACAGCCACACATGTTCTCCTTCTCACTCTCCTGATGATGAGCCTTGGTTGTCCCTGTTCTCACTCTGCTCTCTCCTGCATGTGACCTTCCAGTCCTTTGTCCGGACCATCCCGGGCGTGGGGATCTACTTCAGCACCTTCTACTCCCTGAAGCAGCACTTCCTCCAGGACGGCAGCCCCGGGCCCACGCAGGCCATGCTGCTGGGAGGCGGGGCCCGGGCGGTGGCGGGGGTCTTCATGCTGCCGGTCACTGTCATCAAGACACGATTTGAAGTAAGCGCTGGTGGACGAGTGTGTGTGTGTGTGTGTGTGTGTGTACAACTAGACTTTAAACAATGTGTTTCTGCAGGAGCAACAGATTCAGTATACGACATCTATGAGTGTGTTTCTCATGGTGTGTGTGTGTGTGTGTGTTTCAGTGTGGCAGGTACGGGTACAGCAGTGTGGTGGGGGCTCTGCGCAGCGTGTGTCTGACGGAGGGTCCTGCCTCCTTGTTCTCCGGCCTCATGGCGACTCTCCTCAGAGACGTTCCCTTCTCTGGTATCTACGTCATGTTCTACAGCCAGGCCAAGGCCTCGCTGCCAACAGGTACGCCCGGTCTCACAGGGAAATATGACTTTTAATATTAACATTTAATATTCTAACACAAGCTTTATTCCTTCCAGAAATCAGCACGTCTCCGTCGGCCCACCTGGCGAACTTCAGCTGTGGGATCCTGGCGGGCGTGTTGGCCTCTCTGATCACTCAGCCGGCCGATGTGGTCAAAACCCAAGTGCAAGTGAACCCACAGCTGAGGACGGCAGAGGCTGTCAGATCCATCTACATGGTAACTGGGTCCCTCCTCTTGTCTGTTAGTTCTCCTGGACACCTAGCTGAGCAGCACGTAGCTGCGTTATTCATTCAAAGGTCTCACCTCTGTGTTTATCCGTTCTTTAAGGAACATGGCGTCCAGGGCTTCTTCAGGGGGGCAGTTCCTCGGTCACTGAGGAGGACCATGGTGGCCGCCATGGCGTGGACGGTGTATGAGAAGATGATGGCTCACGTCGGACTGAAGTCCTGAAGGGGAACGTGGACGAGTGAAGAGAAAGAAGAGAATAAAGTCAAGTCACTGTATGAGGACGGTGAATGTGTGAAGAGGAAGGAACTGTGTGGAGACGCTGACTCTTGAGCAGAGACTCGTCTGAATGAGCGACGTGCACGTTGCCACAGAGCTGTGGAGATTTATAGATGAAGTGTGTCACTGGGCTGTGGCTGAAGTTCAGGAGTCCGACTTCCTGCCTGTGCAAAGTAACCTCTGAGAAGCTAATAGGGACACTGATTATATCTTAAATCGGCCAAAGAGTTTTTAATCTCAGTGAGCGTTTTGATTCTGTCATTAAGTTCTGGAGACTCAGTGGAACTTTCCTGTATCTGTCGATTTCAAGAAGACGTCAGTGATGACACAGCTCAGACGTCTGTGATGCACTTTAACCTCGGCCGTTCTTTCATGGAACAGTCTAACACCTGGAGAGACTCGTAAATGCCTTTCTAATAACACAGTGTGATTTATGTTCTTATATTTTTATTTTAAAGTTAAATATGTGCTTTTAATCTGCCTTAAAATGCCTTAAACATGTTTTGGTGTTTCCATCTCATCCGAAGAGATGAGATGGAAACATGCTGCTGTCAGAACGTAAAGGCCAAAGACTTGTCGCTGTGGAGCAGAGATAAGCAGCAGGGCGGGGGGGCGGTGCGGGGGTGACCAGGCATCAAATAGTGAATAAGTACAAGGTGGAGGGGAGGAGAGTCAGGCTCTAGTTAGGAAAGAAAGTATTTTTTGTGTCTTTCTGCTGGAAACAGATAATTACATAAAATCTGTGTTTACTAAACTTTATAAATGACCTATGACTGTTTTTTTATTTACTGTGTCCTGTTCTTTACCCTCCAACTGTCCCAGAAACCTCATGTCAGTCCTTCATGTGACAGATGGCGTGCTCCTCTTCTTCTCTGACCTTATTTCTAACGACTGTCGCCTCTAACGTCCTCGACTTTCACACAAACCCAGAGTTCTGCAGCCACGTAGCGTGAGGCTGTTCAGTCATGAAGGTGTAAAGTGTCCTCACATGTTCACAGGAAGAAAGTAAAGTTTGTAATTTTCACAGAGAAAGTGCTTTAAATGCCCAACAGATTACAAATAGAGTTACACAATACAAATATAAAAACAAACAAACCACCTGAAAACCTCTTTCAACACTTTATATACTACACACGTTTCTGCTTGTTGTGTAATTGTGTCCACACGAGGATCTCTGTCCCTGGAACTCTTTATCTCGAACAAATAAAGTCGCTCCACAGGTCAGTTTCCACTGAGGCGTCTCCGCTGGGTCTTAATATGGTCTTTCCATCTTCTCCTCTGTCTTAATATGGGATTCACACATATGACCTCTGGTTACCTCCCTGTGGACAGGAACCAGCCACCTTCGGGGCTCCACCAATCAGAGACGTCCTTATGGCACCTGAGGATTGTTGGTAGTGTAGTTCTTCTCCTCGACTTTGCGATTACAACACTTTTTTCTTTTCAACATTTCAAAGATTGCACTTGTGTAGATACAGACTCAATAAAAAAATAATATAGAATCTTAATCAAGCAGCTTAGACGCGTCCAGTAAAAAAATAAGTTTCAGGGCATTTTTGTAGGTTGTGTATTAAGATTGATTTAGTATTTATCTCCCATCTGTAGATTTGGGGGCTTCACTGTTAAATAATTACTAAAAACTAAATTATAAATATAGAATATGGACACGAGATACCAGAGATTATACTGATTCAATGTTTTTTGTACACAAATGTATAGAAATGCCTAAGAGAATATTTTCTTTTCAGCTGATAGATAGAGAGCTAGATAATGTACCGGCTGCTTAAGTCGTCATAGCAGCCGGTACATTTGAATACAATAAAATACAATACAATAGAATAAAATACAAAATATAAAATATTGCGGTAGAAAGAATAAAAACAGAAACACAAGATAAATAGGTAGATAAGGTGCAGTGGCAGACGATGGTAATAGTACTGACGATATGATGGTAATGTTATTGTCAGACAGTATATGTATATAAAAAATAGTACAGTATCTATAGTATATAATATATATTTATATATGATAGTAATTATACCAATATAATAGCAGTATATAGTAATAATAGCAGCAACAGTATATATAATAATAATAGTAAAATATAATAATAATAACATGTACACATGTATAAATATGTGTATATAGACTTATATACACATATTTAAGTGTAAGAGTGTGATCGAGTGTAAGAGTGTGATTGAGGTTGTTTTGATGGAAACACTTTATCCTAAGTTTCCTGATTGAAGATGAAACTCTCAGATCTTCGTATTTAAAAAAAACCGGATGTATCTATGATTTTAAATAAATAAATTGAACGTGGAGCTCAACTAAAGCGCGCGGGAGACATCGCCACCCTGCGGCCACCCTGCAGACCTACGTCATCTCCGCTTCCGGATAACCAACCAATCACGCGCCTGTAAATGTAGAATAAATAGGACGTAATTTCCTCCCAGCGCCCTCTTTTCACCGTGCGGTCAGATCTCCATACGGCGTTGTCTCCTGGTGAGTGTTAACTCGTTGATTCTAACTGATAAACCGGTGAAATCCCCGCAGAGACGCGTTGTGGTGACGAGTTGTTGTGTTAACTCACTGCAGGTTGTTACCAATCCTCCGTGTTGTGTCTTTAAAGTCTCTAAATATCGTTGAAAAGAAGATGCTAACCTCCATGCTAACAAGCTAGCTTCTGACACGCGCTCCTCCCGCTGCTGCCCCCCTCGTGCCTGACCATAAATACCCAGGAAACCGTGTATTCGGAGTTAACTTCCATTATAAAAACTACTGGACACTTTTAAAAATGTGAAATATGATGCGAAGTCGGTTTAAGGTCGTTTCAGGCCATTTCGTTTCCGGGCGCCTGTGATGGCTGCTCCTTACTGACCCGGTGTCCTTATTAATAACTGATCCTGTCAGAAAACGATTAAACCAAAGAGTTCAACGAATTTCAAATTAAGAAAACAATCTGATAGCACAACACATGTGCAAATTAATAACATTATTTTGACACGTGCGCTGTAAAACGTCCCAACTCATGCAAATACAGAGACAATAGAAACGTTTCTATGGGACCTATTAAAGAGGTGAACTTGCTGTAGTTCAATGCTTTATGAAGTTAAATCACAACTTAACAAAGCAGAGTCTGAGATGATCTGCACCCAAACGCATTGGCCTTCTCTGAAGTTTGTCTAAACTGCTAAAATAACTTTGTCTCAACACTGGAAGGCCCTCATACCAGTCTCATTTTAAAGTTTAATGATAATCAAGAAGCTGATTTTCTGACAAATCCACTGTCTTTCCCCCCCCAGCTTCCCAATAAACTCGTAACTCAGGGAAAGTGGTCACGATGTCCGGAGGTCTAGATGTCCTTCAAATGAAGGAGGAGGATGTGCTGAAGTTCCTGGCAGCAGGAACCCACCTGGGAGGAACCAACTTGGACTTCCAGATGGACCAGTACGTCTATAAGAGAAAAAGCGACGGTGAGCCCTCTCACTGTGAAGTTAGTCGAAATGCTTGTGATGTAGAATAATCAAGACTCATTTCTATTTTTAATCCAGGTGTGTACATCATCAACCTAAAGAAGACCTGGGAAAAGCTTCTGCTGGCAGCCAGGGCCATTGTTGCCATTGAGAACCCAGCTGATGTGTGCGTGATCTCCTCCAGGAACACCGGACAGGTAATGTGCAACACTAATGGAAGTTCTGTACTTTGACTTGAATACGCACACTTTTAAAACCTGGCACCGCTGTCGGTGTTACGGCGTCGGATGTGTGCAATAGTAATCTGGCCGGGTTTTCGCTAACACCATTAGGACGGCTGTCCCATGACTGGAGTTTGATAGTGACCTGAGCCACAGTTGAACTGATAAAACAACTGTCAGAATTCAACTGAGATTTAGAATATAACTTGTTTTTCCTCTGCCCACTTCAGAGAGCTGTGTTGAAGTTCGCCTCTGCCACCGGTGCCACCACCTTCCACGGTCGTTTCACCCCCGGTACCTTCACCAATCAGATCCAGGCAGCTTTCAGAGAGCCCCGTCTCCTGCTTGTGACTGACCCTCGTGCTGACCATCAGCCACTGACTGAGGCGTCCTACGTCAACATTCCCACCATCGCCCTGTGCAACACCGACTCCCCACTAAGATACGTGGATATCTCCATCCCCTGTAACAACAAGGTAAGAACCACCATCTCCTGACGTGTCTCCTCACACTTTGCACACCGTTAGAGCCCGGTACTGTCCTGTCTGTGCAGTGTTGGGTGTAGGATGTGTGCTAAATGAACGTGCTTGACCTCTAGCCACTCCTTTCCGCACCACTTGGAGGGAAATGGTTGGAGATCTTGCCACAGAATCTCAATTATACATGTATATACTTGCTGAATATTCAATGATAGCTGCTGGTTGATTTAATAGTTTTTTCATGACTAAAGTGTAATTGTGTTACAGGGTCACCACTCTGTGGGTCTGATGTGGTGGATGCTGTCCAGAGAGGTTCTCAGGATGAGGGGAACCATCTCCAGGGAGCACCCATGGGAGGTCATGCCTGATCTGTACTTCTACAGAGACCCTGAAGAGGTGAGACGTAGTTTACAGCAGCTTGATGTTACCTCTTATAAGTTGAATGCGTCTGATCGCCTGCTGTAACACGCCATGTTATCTCTGCAGATCGAGAAGGAGGAGCAGGCTGCGGCTGAGAAGGCTGTTGGAAAGGAGGAGTTCCAGGGAGAATGGAGCGCCCCTGCTGCTGAGTTCACTCAGCCGGAGGTCGCTGACTGGTCTGAGGGCGTTGCTGTGCCATCTGTGCCCATCCAGCAGTTCCCTGCCCGTAAGATCTCTAACAACTCTTATCCTAACTTTTTAATGCGGCATGTAGTTGGTTGCTGACATGTCCCTGAACGCATCATTAAAACCTTTCTTTTCTCTCTAGCTGCAGCTGCAGCAGCAGCCGCACCGGTCAAGCCTGCAGAGCCTTTCCCAGCTGAGCGTAAGTGAAGTCTTGAATTATGTAAACATTAATACTTATAAAAACTATAAGTAAACTCCTTCTTGATGCTAAACCTTGTGTTTCTTTCCTGCAGAGGACTGGAGTAACCAGCCTGCCACTGAGGACTGGTCCACGGCTCCCACTGCCCAGGCTTCTGACTGGGGTGGTGCCCCTGCTGACTGGTCTTAGATCATGACTCTGGCAACAATAAAACTATTGTTTACCCTCTAACTTATTTGGTTGTTTCATTTAATATTTACTGAAGGTCTGAAATTCATCCAACATGAGTTGAGCCTTCATTTGTCCCACTATGAGGAACTTTTCCAATAACTTCAGCAAAGGATGCCAACAAATAAAAGCACAAGCAAAGGAATATCAAATGGAAATGCTGTCTACAATATTTTGTGGGAATCTATATATTATAACATGTTTGCATCTTATACATGTAATTTGCACTGGCAAATGGCTTGACCTCAAACAGCAAAATAATAAATCCGGCTAAAATCCTGAAGTCTGGATGTGACATCAACATGTAACAGGCGAGCAAAATAACAATCTGGTCCTCAGGTTAATAACTTTTCTAAACTCTGACATGGCAACAAAATTGTAATTTCATAAAAATATGTATTGAGATGGACACAATCTGCAGAACGATAGGATTTTGACATTAGCTGGGCTTTGGGCAAAGCTGCACATTTTTATAAATGTTACACAGATTATTTTAACAGTGTGTAGATTGCACATGAGGGAAGGGGTAGATGAAGTTATATACAAGTTCTGCGTTTAGATGGGAAGTTTGAGCTTCACAGCTGATTTTATAATTGGAAGTGAACAATATTTTTTACAGAAAGTAAGATTCTAATCTTGAAGTTGCAGGCTGAACTGTCTATTCATTTCCAGTTTCAGTAGAAAGCGTTTAACAAGTCAATACACTAAAAGATTAAAGGGACATATTAATGAAGGTCAACTTCCTGTAACTGCAGCTAGATAAATATGTAGATATGAACCAAAAATTGCTCGGTCAACCTCCAGGAGATTAAAAGGAGAACTCGCAGATTTGAATGCAAGACAGAATACCCTCCACTGGTCAGAAATAGTCTTTCCTTATTTTATTACAATTATAATTCCAGGGCTCCATGTCCACTCGCAATTTTATTCAATTAAAAAGGTGATGAAGATGAAATAGAGATCAAATTAGATTAGACAAACTTTACTGATCCCAACTGGAGAATGTAACTCGTTACAGCAGCACAGGTGTAATACATTAAACAAGAGAACATACTTACATATACTAAATGTAATACACAGAACACATGTATGTTTATTAATGAGTATGTATTCATGTGTGTGAGTATTATTTAGTGTGTATTACTAGTGTAGTGTTGAGTATATGAATGAATGTGTAGTATTCATTTTGATTGTGTATTATTCATATATAACTGATAGTAACTGACTTACTGGTCATTTCTTCACACTGAGCACGCGCCTCGTCCCGCTCGCGCAGAACAATCGTCTCCTCCACGTTCGCGCGTGTGTGTCAGGTGGGCGTGTTCCGGCTCCGTGATTGGTCGGCGGCTCTTCTCTTCCCTCCCCGGCTTCCGCTTTCTCTTAACGCGCACGCCCTGCCTGTGAATAATGATAATAATGATCAAGATGGCTACTGAAGACTCCCAGCGGTAGCGACCCACAGATTTCATGGAAGCTCATCAAACTACGCTCGGTCAGAGTTCGAGTCCCTCGTAGGGGACGGGGCCGCCGCGGGGATCGAACTTTATGGATTAGACCGGGCCGGGCGGAGATCCACGCGCCTGTGTTGTCTGCTCGCTCCGGGGACGTTAGCTAGCTCCGCCGCTAGCTTCTTGTACTTGTCGACCAGCTCCGGGTTCAGCTCCGCGGCTCCGGAGAGCGGCGCCCTCCCGTTTCCCGTGGCCGGTAGTCAGGATGACGGAGCCCAGGAAAGTTCCGTTCGTCACCATCTCGTCCTTCGGCGCCGCGGCCACCGCCACGACCCCGGAGTCCGGGAAGAAGCGCCGCCGCGAAGATGAGGCCGTCGAGTGCACTTTGGGGAAAGATGGAGGTGGAAGTGCGGCGGCGGGGTCAGGAGGTGGCGGAGGTCCGTTCGGGACCGACCAGGGAGCCGACGCAGTCGCCGCGGAGGCGAAACCGACCGTGCGCCTCCACCTCCCGCTGACCGAGCCCAACGAGCGGGGCTCCGCGGAGTTCAACTACGGGGAGTTGGTCAACCCCTCCGCTTCTCAGGTTAGCGCACACAGCAGACACCTCGATCCGGGCAGGAGGGGCCTAAAGCCGGCTTCAGCTCCGGAGAGGCACCGGCGGAGAGATGTCACACACACGAGTGATCACAACCAAACATCTGTTATCAGGGTTTATTTATCACGGCTGCTCATCCAGATGTTTGTCACCGGATGTTCACTCGGTTTCTACAACTTAACAAAGAAAAACAAATAAATAAAACAAAGACAGAAACTGACGTTCAGGCCGAAGGCGGAACAGCAGCAACAACATCCGGCTCGTCTCCGTGTTGACTCGAGCACATGTTAGAAACTCTACTTCATTTTATCTGTGTTAATCAAAACAGACATGATCTCAGGGAACTGTACACAGTGAGGTCGAGAGCTTATAAAACGACATGTGCATCGACCGGTGGGTGAGTGAGGACAAGGGGGGGCAAGAGAGACCAGTTATTTTTGAGTTACCGTCATATTTAGGTTCTGTGAGGCTGGTGGTTGTAAGAAAACATTGATAAGAGTGATATTTATAGATGCAATGCTGTTAGTCATGATAATAATGAAGGATAATTGTTCTGGATCCTGCAGCTTAGTGAAACCTGCAGAGTGTGAGCGAGTGAAAGAACAAACCACAGACCTGTGATGATATAAACTCTATTTACAGCGTCACATCATCACTATTACAAAGTCAGCTTTCTATTATTATAAATAAAAACTAAACACTTCCATGCATTCATCACACATTCAACTGGTTACACTGTTTCCCACTTTTTGCAGATCTTCCAAAAAACATAATACATAAGATGGCTCCATTCTGTAAAGCTGTGACTTCAAAGTATAACTGCTTGTTTAGAAGGTCCTAAATATAGTTTAATATAAAGTTTGAGTACCTAGTATGAGTAAAAGTACCTCTGTGAATCCAGAGCTGCTCTGTCGTGTGGAACGTACTGCAAACCACAGAGTTCATCTATTTATGTCAGAGGGAAAAGCCTCCATGTTCACAACGTACACAGGACAACTCAACACAATGAGTTTAAAATATAACCTTTTACAGTTAATCTATTAAATCTGAGTTTAATCCCTTTGACGAATGTTACTATATCCGATGAGAAGTGACTCTGTTCTATTTTCTGTCACTTCTGTAAAGTGAAGCACTGTGTCATCATTTCCCGACTTCTAGAAAAGTGCAGTCTGTGTTTCCACCCTCATCCGAAGTCTTTCTTCTCTCCAGGTAAAGCTCGCAGCTTCAGTGGCCCCTAAAGGACTCACCCCCCCGCTGGACCCCAACGACCCCTTCGCTGACGACGAGAAGGAGAGGCGGCAGGTGGAGGCCATGGCCAAGAAGTTTGAGAACAAATATGTAAGTGTTGTGATCTCCGGATGCTTGAGTATGTTGTTCCGGCTGTGACGGCTCTGCACCCGAGGAGGATGGCAGATATATATATTTCTTTAAAGGTTTTTGATCCCTGTGTTTTCCGTCTGTCTGTAGGGTGGCGCCGTTAAGAAAAAGAAAAAGGACAGAATGCAAGATCTCATTGATATCGGATATGGCTACGATGACACTGATCCCTTCATAGACAATTCAGAGGCTGTGAGTTAAAACCATTTCAAAGCGCACGCATCAGTTCAACAGTTAGAAAGCTATGAAACATATTTTCCAACGTCTGTGCCTCCCCCTTTTTTTATTCTTATCGTAACAAGTTCTGAGGAGCTGTACTTTTCTGTTTTGGGCTGAGAAGATGGTCAACAAGGATCAAGAGTAGCTTCGTCCACTCGCCGTTGATCTGACCAGCACAGAATCACATGACGTGTCCTTATTGAAGACGACTAACAGCACTTGTCCTTCTCTGTTGACCTCAGTACGATGAGCTGGTTCCTGCTTCTCTCACCACGAAGCACGGAGGCTTCTACATCAACACAGGCACCCTGCAGTTCAGAGCAGCCTCGGACTCGGAGGGAGAGAACGCAGGCACCGAGGATAATCCCTTCAAGGTAGATTCCTGCTTCTCTACTACTACAACTAGTAGTACTTTAATCAAGATCCTTCCTATATACCCTAGGAAATGCTGAAAATGTAAAAAAACAAGTGAAATTTTGAACCTTATCTGAACTTGAATTTCAGTTGTAATAACTGTGTTAATTTGTCCTTTTCACTCTTTTGTAGAAGATGAAAGATGGTGAAGAGCGGGTGATTAAGAAACGGCGGAAAAAGCCAGATGGAATTCTGGAGGAAAAGAAACCCAGGAAGAATAAAGTACCAAAGCCTGGGTGAGTTTAACATTTTTCTTCTGTGTCTAATTCTCTATACAAAGAAAACATATTCTCTTTGTAAAGAGTTTTGTACGTGTCATTTCCTCTTTAAGAAATCTGTGTCATATTAATTCACGAGTCTAATAATTGTGTCGTGGTTTCTCATCATCACATTCAAACGTCAGTTCAGGAGCCAATCCCGACTCAGTCCTGTGTCTCTGGGTTAAATGTCTCTTCTTCTTCTTCTTCGTGTGTCTTCTGGTCTTGCAGTGGTGGGTCCCTGAATGTCCATCGTCCAGAGAAGAAGAAGAGGAAGAAGCTGATGAAGGACTCGATCCATCTGGCCAACATGCTGCGTCGCTTCACCAGGGAGAAGGAGGAGATGCGTAAGAAGAACGTCACTGGTCCCAGTCTGCCACGACCCAACGCCAAAGTGCCCACTGCCAACAGTGCACTCCTCAACGCCCACCCCAAGGCCGCTGGCGGCAACGACTGCACCATCACCGACCTGAGCGCGGACCCGTCTGTGATGTCACTGCTGGGCTCGACCAATAACGACATCCTGCAGGACATGATGGGGGACCTGGACTTCGCGATGCTGGACTCCCCTCAGCCGTCCAGCCCGGCGCAGGGGGAGAACGGCTCCTTCGTGACGGGACACAAAGCAGGAGGCAGCAGAGTGTCGCAGGCTAACATGATGACCCCTCCCCCTCCTCTGCCCAATGGACTCCCAGGCCCGCTCACCAAGAGGATCGAGGACCTGAGATCGGTACGGACCTCATCATTAGAACCTAGTCACACGTACACGGAGGAGAAGCGGGTCAGAGTTTGAATGTTTTACAGGAAACTGATTGGAAGTGAGCAGGAGGTGAAGCTTGGCCACTCTAACATTTGTGTTTGTGTGACCGTGGCCTCATTGTGCAGCTCCTCTATCAATCCAGTACAGTATAGTGTGTAGCTGTAGAAGTGTGTGATGATAACATTCAGCTCTTGTCTCAGGCGTCGCGTCTGTTTGATGAGGAGGGCAGGAAGAAGTTCTTCACGTTGGACATGAACAACATCCTGCTAGAGTGAGAAGCTTCAACATTTACACACACGCAGCAATCAACAACCGACAATGTGTGTAGATCTCACCGTGTGTGTGTGTGTGTTTGTGTGTGTCAGTATTGAGTTGCAGGTTCAGGAGCAGCCTGCGGAGGTACGTGCAGTGGTCTACTCTCACCTCGAGGCCTTTGTGCCCTGCAATAAAGAAGCTCTGCTCAAACGCCTTAAGAAGCTCAGCCTCAACATACAGGTGAGGGGGGGGGGGAGATCATCACTGATATTGTTTTTATTATTATTAGACATAAGGACAGAAATCTGTGTTACTTAAAGACAGAAGCAGCAGTGAGAGTGTGAGATGAGAGCTCACAGGCTCTCGAGTAGAGCTGGTGTCCTCTGGCTTTGTGTCTGTTATTTGATTCTATATTTAGCACCTCAGTATGGCCCCTGCGTGGGGGGGGTGGGGGGTGTGAGAGAGACTTCTGACTGTGCTTGTGCCTGTCGCCCAGGATGACCGTCTCCGCACGCCCCTGCTGAAGCTGAAGCTGGCCGTGTGCAGCTCGATGCCGGAGCAGATCGCTCGGTTCAACATGGACTGTATCGCTAAGGTGGCAAAGTAAGAACACGTCTCCTGATGTGAACAACGCTCTGTGTGTCGGCCTCGCCACACGTTTCAGTCCACCTTGTTCACGAAGGGGATTTGACCTGTGATGTTCTGTTGATGTGTTCGCAGGCAGCAGTCGGGGGAGGCAGAGAAGAACGGCTCCGAGGACGAGGATGAGGAGAAACCAGGGAAGAGGGTGATGGGACCTCGGAAGAAGTTCATGTGGGACGACAAACTCAGGTCAGTGTCACAGACGATGGAGAATCAGTTCTAATCCAAAATGATGTCATGCCTTCAGCTGGTTCAAAACTACAGTCACACGTTCGACCTCTTGTTGTTGTTGTGTTGACGATTGTGTTATGTGCTGCCAGAGCTGTATAAACAAAGTTTTTTATTACTGTAGATATTAATACAAGTGGCCATAAATGTACACATCAGTCAGAATCAGGTCTGAGTCTTCATGATGCTTGTTTGTCCTCCAGGTTACTGCTGTGCAACCTGGTGCGGGTGAAGCTGGGCTGCTTCGAGCTGGAGGGGAAGAACACGCTGTCTCTGGAGGATTACCTCCGAGCCTTCATGGAGACGGAGGTGAAGCTGCTCTGGCCCAAGGGCTGGATGCAGGCCCGGATGCTGTTCAAAGAGAGCATCATGGCTCATGGTCACCTCACAGGCTACACGTGAGTCAGGCAGCCGCATCTCTTATCTCAGAACTGACTCTGGATCTGTGGCCTGTTCTCACTTCTGTTGTCTTTTCACTCCAGAGCAAAGAGGAAGATGGTCACGACTCCAAGGGCCAAGCCGAAGGTGGGACTGTTTCCTGTGATCTGGTTGGTTCTGATGAGCAGTCAGGTCCAACAGGGTGTCTAAATGTTATGTTTGTGTTTTCTTTGAATCCAGGAGGCGGCTTGGGTTCGGACCACGCCCACAGCGGGCGCCACGCCCTCCGCCCAGGCTGCCAAGCGACCACCTCAGTCCCCGTCTGAGCCCATATGTCTGGATGATGATCTGACCACGCCCTCCCTGGACTCCATCTCCCAGGCCCTCGCCATCCTCGGCAACGCCGCCAAGGGCCTGGCCCAGGGGGACAGCCCCCCCTCCCCCGACGGACCCAGGACCGTTGCCAACCCCATCTCCCTCCACACCTCACCACTCCTTCAGCATCAGCAGCAGAAGAAGACCTCTGTCAGCACTACCAGCTCCAGTGCACCTCACTACATCTCTACCTCTTCGTCTTCCTCCACCCCTCTGTCTCGGCTTCCCTCCATCACGTCCTCCCCTCTGCCCTCCCTGAGGGTGGATGGGATGACGGTGGTCAAGGCCATCGCGCAGGCGCAGGCACAGAGACACTCAGTTTTGAACACTCAGAGACCTTTGGGTGCAGCAAAAACCATCATGTCTGCCTCGCCGTCGCAGCTGAAGCCACGCCCCCCACCCACTGCATCGCCACTCGTGGCCCCGGGATCTAAGTCGGGGGTCTCCACTCCCCCCTCCGGCCTCCTCAAAGGCAGCAATAATAAATCCAACAGTGGTGACACTCTAATCCTCACATCGCCTCAGTCCCGGCCTCACAACCTGTCCTCGCCCACGATCATCAAAACCTATCAGGGGCCTCGACTCGCCCACACCCTGCAGAGTAAATCCTCCCCCTCCCCCTCCCTCTCCCTCTCCCAGACGCTCTCTGGAGTTCAGCCCCAGCCACAGTCTAACTTCATCACCCCTATGCACGCCACGCTCACCAAATCCACACACAGCAGTATCCCGCCCATCGTCAAGCTCACCGCCCGCACCCCCATCCCCATCGTCACCACCTCAGTCTCCCCCTCCATCTCTCAAAACCCCAGGTCTCAGGCAACCCCCACCATACACCAGTACTCTCCCCAAACCACAGCAGGGTTCCGCCCGCAGTTCTCAGGTGTCAAAGGAGGAGTGACCAAGCCGGGGCAAGGCAGCTACACTCCTCCGGGCGGCCAGAAGACCCCCAACCACAGCACCAACAACATCAGCCTTATTAACGTGTCGTCCATAAGCAAACATTCAGGGTCCAGTGCCTCCCCCACCTTGGTCTCCGTCAACCTGGGCCAGCGTCAGAGGCCCGGGGGGGTGACGCCTCAGGGGGCCAAGTCGGTGACGTCTGTTTCATCGTCATCCATCTCCTCTCAGCTGCCGCAGGTTGGTAGCGTCCAGATCATTTATTATTTAGCACATTTACACTCACTGTAGTAATTTGATCATTCACCAGGTTTATTAGAATTAAAACTTAAATTCAAAATGTGTACTGAAGTTTGAGTTCAGTAGCTCAGGAAACATCTTTGCTCGTGGGTTTTTGATTCTGTTCCAGACGAGTCAGCGTTTCTCTGTAAATACAACACAGTAACTATTACTAGTAGTATTATTTAGTAGTCTTATTAATGTGGTTTCCTTAACTGTGTTGTTCAATATTCATGAGCACACTGGAGCGTAGCTGGACTCTGGAGAATGTCTGTAAAACGAGGTCCAGACGTTCACCAGAGATTCTCTCTGAGATCTGAGTCTGTGGAGTTTGTTACAGAGACTTTAGATTTCTATTTAAGATGAATCTGTTCCTCAAATAGTTTAACAACAGAAAATGAAGAAGCAATTACCACGGTCATTTAATTTTCCTTTCAACCGAAAGTGTTGAACATTCACTTCTTTTCCTTGGCGGTGATTTTTCAGTTGTGACGTCATTTGAGATTAACTTTGGGTTTTAAACTGATCAGTTAATCAAGAACAAACTTACATGATGACAGGTAAAACTCTACAACACTGGTTATACAATAAGTTCCATCTACAACCCTGTTAATCTTAATGAATCGGTAGCAATATCTCTATTGTGATTTGATTGAACAGTAAAAGTTCGGAGAAGCTCTGCAGGAAACAACTTTCATTTTGCATTAAGACTCATACGATCTGACTGTGTTCTTGTCCAGGTCTCCACAGCAGGAGCCGGCGGTCTGCTCAACTCAGCCTCGTCTCTCACCCTGGGGTACGGGATGCTGGGGGGCCTGGTGCCCGTGTCCCTGCCCTTCCAGTTCCCCCCGCTGCTAAACCTGCCTCCGATGGGAACGGCCGGCTCCAGCACAGCAGGCGGCTCCGCGGCCAGTAGCAATGCATCGTTCTCTACCCTGACCCAGAGTGAGTGATGAACACAGGACAGAAACATGGAGATCTCACACTGTGCACAACGTTCAGGTTTAAAACTGGACAGACACTAAACGTAATAAACAGATTAGTGAGCGACCACATTTCAAAAGGTTCTGGATCCAGAAGCAAACTTTGAGCTCTATGAAGAGTTTATACATTTCAGTAGCAGGCTTTGTTTGTGACGTCGAGCTGTTGTTTGTTCAGGCCTCGTCTTGTGTTTACATGTTAGACAATCACTTGTTTATCACCGTATTGTGTGTGTCCGATGTGAGCTTGTGATTTGTCTCCTGTTTGACATTTTCATTTCTTTTGCTTCATGTCATCATTTCTCTGTGTTTTTCACCTCTTGTCTTTATCTCCTGTTTGGCTTTGTCATCATCTGTCCTTTATCTCTCTCCTTTCCCTATCCGTCTCTCCATCTGTATCCACGTCTCCCCCCCCCCCCCCCCCCCGTCTCCTCAGATCTGTATAAGAGTCTCCAGGCAGGGTCTCAGGTTGCTGTGCCTCCTCACTTGCAGCTCGCCTTCTCAGGTAAAATGTGACCCTCCCTGCTCCTTTACTCCCGCCCTCACTCCTTCTGTCCTCCTTGCTGTTCTGTCTCAGTTTGTCCTGTTGCCTGCTCCTGGAGTCATTTCAGCTGTCGTCTAATCTCTGTCATGTTTTTAAAATTTCTATCGCTTCTTTTCACTGATTTCAAGAACTGTGCTATTCCCGTCCAGATGTCAGTCAAAACCAGGGAGGAGACGCTAAGAGGAAGAATCTATGATGAGGCTGGATTTCTTCACCCGGTGAGACACTGGGACAGACGATGGACAGACGGACCACTGACACCAGTGGGCTGAACTTCACTTGGGACTGTTGATCTGAGATCAGCTCACGTTTTTCATGAATACCACAGTTGCATATAACTTTTTTAAACAGTTTGATAAATTTGAAATACTATTCTTCGTAGAATTCTGAAATGACAAATGCTGTTTGTCAATGTTTACAAGATAGACCTATATCACTGTGGACAGGGAGGAGTGAGTGGGTTTTTAATGCAAGTGTGTATGTGTGTGGGGCTGTGTGTGTCTGGGGCTGAACGCGTGCCTTTGTGTGTCTCCCTCTCTGATGCATGGTCAGTGTCTATTCGGTGCTGTTTTTATCCTAATGTTATTATCACTGATACCTGTAAGAATTGTAAACTGCAAATTGATGATTTTGAGCTTTTTTTTTCCTCCAATGAAAGATGTAAACTTTTTCATTGTACATAAATTGTCTGTATAGAACTCAAACTGACTTAATTAAAAATCTTTGCTTTCACACCAGACTCAAATTGATGCAACTGACACTTGCATCATTAAAAACCCGGTTTCCTCTGAGGGACAGAACGGAGGCAGGACAGAACACAAATAGGCAACGTGAATTTAATCGAGTTGGCGTAAAATCAAATCACGGAACGAAACCAGAAGTGAGAAATTGAAAAAGAAAAAAAGGTTGAACAATAATCATGAAATTTTCAAAGCACCGTTTGACACCAGATCAAGTCACCGACATCCAACAAATAAGCAACACAAAAAAAAACAATACAAAAAAGGGGAGTTTGTCAGTATGAGCAGTTTGTGATGAGAAGGGTCACTTGAACTGTCAATACGAAGGGGCGGGACTGTCCGTCCACCCCCCCACAACGGCTTCTCCCAGGCGATGCCCCCCCCCCCATCCCTCCCTCCTCGCAGCAGTGAGGCTCCACGTTCACCTCCTTGGACTCTACTTGACCAGTGGCCTGGTTTTATCATCGTCGCCGCACTGGTGGGCTTTGTACTTTTTCACCTCTGCCATGTACGATGCCCAGGCGTCACTCTTTCCGGGCACAGCCTGGGGGGGGGGGGGGGGGGGAAACAACAAGTCAACACACAGGAACACACACACATCTCACTGACACCACAACAGCAGCAGCAGATCCACTCACCTCTGAGTCGTCTTTCTGCTTCTTCGCAACCATGCCGGTCTTTAGGAACACGCCGCCTCTGCGCTTCCCCACCTGGGTGAGGGGATAGAAGACTGAAACCGTTACAGGAGCTCTGAGGCGGGCGGCCAACGAAGGAGAAGACGCGTCTACATTGTGTGTCCTCCAGAAGCAGCAGGGGGGGGGCCTGGACTGCACCCGGCTGCTGTGTGTTACTTGTACAGTGAACAACAATGCAAGTGTATGTGTGACTAGCACTGACTTCAGATCAGGGTGTACTACGTGTAGCTCAGTGTGTGTAGCTGTCGTTTGGGTGCATGTGGATCTGTCTCGGAACCCCTTACAAAGCTCGTCACTGGAGGGGGCTTCTTGTCCACTGGAGTCTGTCCCTGTTCTGAAGCACTGGCGTCTCCTGCTCCTCCTGCTTGCTGCTCCTTTTTCCTCCTCTCCTCCGCCTCCATCTTCTTCTTGAACATCTCCATGAAGCTGCCGTCGTTGGCGAACGCGTTGCCCCGGGGCGTCGCGGCTTTGTCGCCGGCCGGCGTGCAGCTGCTGCCCGGGGACGCGGGGCTGGAGTCGCCGCTGCTGCCGCTGCCGCTGGTTGCTCGAGGTCTGCGGTTTGGATCCATGGTTTCCCGGAAGTAAAGTTCATACACGGATCCGGAGCTAAAAAAAAACAAAACAGCAGACGCTCTTGTGTTTATAAAAGAAATGTGGCTCGTTAGCAAAGTTAGCTTGAAGGTAGAAGCCGCCGCGGGACGAGAAGGAACCAGGGGCTCGAACCTTCGGGAGCGGAAGTGACCAGACGCTCGGTCCGGTTTAAAAAAGAATAATAAGTGTTCGGTAAAGAAAAGAGTAAAATAAAGAAGCTAGCAGGTCTGTAGCTCCGCCCGGACAAAAACAAAAGCTCCGGTGCTAACGTGCTAATACTGCGGGCTAATGCCCGGATGAGCGAGGCCTTTCCGGGACAAACTCCACGGGAAACTGCGGCTGAAGTCACGGGTCGTTCTCCACGTGTTCGGATTCAACTGTCGACGTTCACCGCAAAGTTCAAATACCTGAAGTAAAGAGAGAAAGTCCCGAAGTTCAGCAGCGCCTGAAGCTAGCGCTAGCCTCTATCCCACCGTCCGCCATCTTTACTCTGCTTACGTCACGTGGCGAGCTGTGATCCACCCGGTGACGCCAAAGATAGAAGGAGCGACTTTTATTTTATATTTTATATTATTTAGAATTAGATCATATAAAAAAATCTGGTTTATTCAAATAGACACATGTATTAGATTTTCTATATAATATATGGTTTATGTTTCATTCACTCTGAATTAACGAAACGTTTATTTTCAAAATAAGAGAATTCTCGGTTTTCAACAGAATATTCGTTTTTCTGAATTAATCAGTTTTTATACAACAGTTTTTCTAAATAAATTAAAAATAATCGGTATACTTGACAAAATTCTGATTTCTGAACTAATTACATTTGTTATGTTTTGAGGAGAAACAAGAATTTGAACCAGAAAATTGTTTTTGGGAGAAAATGCTTGGTTTTGTGAATTAATGAGACGATTAAAGTATTTTTATTTATAGTTTTCACATGGAAAAATACAAAATCAGTTTCTGTTTTTGACGACCAAGATTATTTTCCTATTTCATGAGAAAATCAGTTTAGAGAATTCAGTGATTGAACAAACATCAGTTACCAACACTATCTGGTCTGTTTGAAAGTGGTGAACTGTTCTGAGACCTGCCCAGTTTGAACCAGTTTGAAGAATGTGGTCAACTCAAGTCTCTCTCACGTCCTCCTGAAGAAGAGTTTGTTTAAACTTGAGTTATTTTTTACACATTTTGACGAAGAAAAACACAAGACGATTGTTCTTAAGATCCCATTTATTTGTTGTGCAAAATTAGAGCGTTACAGGACTACAACCCTTTAACTTGCCTCAAATCCCTGTGTGAAGAACAGTCTGCTGTAATCTACGAGACCATCATGATACAGACGCTGACAAACAGAAACCCTCCAGCCATTTAATGTGCAGCAGAGATAACGACATGACACCATAAATATAAACTCAAAACAAAAAACCACCAGTGAAAAGACGTGCACACACACACACAACAGCAGGATTCTGGTCCATGTAGATCACAGCACAACTGCTCACCGGGACACAAAGACAGCAGCTCTGATACGGGACGATCTAATGTTTCTACTCCTGCTCAGAAGGAAAAGTATGAACAGACGCCGAGTGAAACCATTACAGGTTCGATCGTTTGTTTCCACTTCGGACTTCCAGTCAACAGACAAAAGAATTCCAGTGCATCGATGAATCTTCCAGTTCAGTTGAACTCTAAAAGGAGGTTGGCGGTGGTACAGCAGCCGAGTCGTTAGTGTTATTATAATTATGGATTCTGATCGCATAGTGTTCCAATGTAAAGTGGTGAGTGCAATTAGGTCCAACCCACAACAAACATCCTGCTTCAATCTTTGGGAGGAGGGCGCGAACGAGAAAAAATAAAAATCAATAAAATCTTAAGAATTAGCACCGATGAGGACATGAAACAGAAGTCACATCATCACAAGACATGAAAATTAACCATATTTTGCCAATTAAGATGGAGAACGTCCAGGTTTCCTCCACAGCATCACGCAGATGACGTAGAGATGCACTGGACGACCCCCCCACACCCCTTAAAATCTTAATTTTTAAGATGAATCTTATGTTTAGAGAAAAACTTTAAAACGAGACTTTAGCGATTAAACAAACCTCATGGTCTTGACAATTTACTTTCCTTCAAATCAAGAACCAAACAAAAATAATGGATTCAACACAAACGATATACGAGACAAAAATAAAAACTGAAGAACAAAACCAAAGAGGTTTTACTAGCAGCTAACTTCTTCTTCTGCTCTCAGTCTATAACTTGTGTAGCTCCATGTCCTCTAAACTCTTATAACACCGCCCTCATCTACCAGGTTTAAATAGTAACCTTGATAAAACTAGATCCTAGTCCATCCTAGTGTTAAACATAAGAGATTAAAAAAATAAAAGATTTAAAAGAGACCCTAAAAGAAACAAGGGCATTCGAGACTAAAGATGAAACACAAGTCACCTTAGAAGGTGATTCAGCCTCTTTTCAGGCTCTATCTCCTCCTGCCCAGCCTGCTCTGTTTCTGAGGCTGAACTCTGGATCAGTCGAGTGTTTCTCCGCTGCAGCTCATCAGGGAAAATAAAAAATGATCTTGTACCATCAACAGCCAGCAGGGAGCAGTAGCAGCATGGACTAATACTCCGAGGTGCAGCGATCCAGTGAAGGCATCAAGGCAAAGTTTCAGAAGAAGTTTGTCGTAGATCATTTCATCTTCTTGTCAGCACCTGTGTGTGTGTTTCTATCTCGGGTGATGTCGTGTCAGGCCTCTCCGGGCGTTGGTGGCCTGCCGCTGCTGGGCGAGGAAGGACAGGGTCTGGTGGGAGTGTCCCAGCCGCTCGCCGGACACTTTCTGGTGCAACGCCATCCCCTGAGGAAAACAAACGTCTGGTTCAAACTCTTTCTTTCCAGGAGAAAAACCTTCAAACTCATGATAAATACTAGTCACACACCATGTTGTACCACGCGCTGATGAGGAGTTTCTCCTCCTGGTCGTGTCTGGATCTGTTCTTCTCATAGTCGTGCTGCAGGAAGGGAACAGACCATCATGCAGTCGTGAGATTTGTATCTGCTCCACATTATTTAAAAAACACGGGAGTCCACAGACATAACAGATATTTGTGAAGTTTGTGAAAACAGTCAATTCAAAAGTCCTCTTTTTTTCAACTGTCTGGTTCCAGCATGAGCGGAGCTAGAGACACCTGATTGTGTCTGTGCTTTAAAATGGTTGTTACCTCCAGGTGGTGGATCCTTCGCTCCTTCTCCGTCAGCTGGTTCTTCAGAGCCTGGAGGTGAGGAGCCGCCGGCTGCTGCTTGGGATCCATGGTTTTGATCACCTGCACAAAGAGAGAACGTTAGTGTTCTTCTCCTGCTCCTAATAAAACGATGCAGTCAGATTTGTTTGATGTTCTTTTGGCTTCTGATGTGCTCTTGAGCAGATATAACACTTTTAACAAGTCCCTTTAAATCAGTCAAACAAGAACAACCCCTCATTTTTGACTTATTTCTATTCAGAGCCAGGTACTGAGGACGACCCGTTCAGGTGGACTGACCGTTTTCGCCTTCTCCACGTAGCGCTTGTACCGCTCCTCCATCTGCTTCATGTCATCGTCCTTCCTCCGCAGGATCTCCTGGAGTTCATCAATCTTCTTTGCCACTGAGACGGATGAAAACAGAACGAGTGTTTAGAGGAGAAGAAGGAGTTGGACAGAGGCAGGTGCTCCAACAATCAGTTATGATTTATTATGACTTACTGCTGTTGTCCACTTTGGGCTCCAGGTCGTCGATGACCTCTCGTTTCTTCTGAAGGTCTGAGTGAGCTTCATGGAGCTTCTCTCTGCAACAAGCACACAACAGGAGTGTTGGCTCATGTTCGGGGAAACACATGGAGAAATGATGCACAAGATTTTTTTACTTACAAATGCTCCTCGAGCTTTATCTTCAATAAGGACGACTAAGAAAAACAGGAAAAACACATTAAAACCTAAAACTCAACAGGTTTTCTAAATGGCACAGAAACGCGCACAAACACAAACACACAAGCATCAAGAAGCCGAGCTGTCAAAGAGTTAATCATGGGCCAGGTGGACAGAGGGAGGGCCGTACTTACGATGGCCTGATTTTGGCAGAGTCGACCGATGGGGGCAGACGAAGAGAGACAGACAGAGAGGGGCAGGCGTTAACAGTGAATCACCACAGCACACTCGAGTTCAAGTCCCACACAACATGTATGATAAGTAAAAACACTGCATTCATTGACAGCTGACTGTTCAATATGCTCACTCAGTGCGCCATGCAAAAGTTTTATGTTTCAATAAATGTTTCTACTGTAAGAGAGTCACATCTTTACTCATCCAGGTTCAAAATTTAACAATTATTGAATGTAGGAAACTATGATTTATGACGAGTAAAGTTTTGGGTGTGAAGTGACTAAAGTCAGCAGAGGAGGAGGAGGAAGAGGAGGAGGAGGCAGCCCTCGCTCCACTCACATCTTCAGTCTTGCTGTCCTGCTCCTGCAGCGCCTTCTGGAGCTCCTCGATCTGAGAACGCAGCTCTGAGATCTGCTGCAGGTTCAACCTGGAAAGCAGACGAGGAGAGGGAAGGAACACGGAGAGAGATTAGAGGGAGAAAGAGAATAAAGAAACTCAGAAGAGGTGAAATGTAATGTTGTCGAGCTGCGTCTCTGCTCGGCTCTACTGAGCATGCTCCCTCCCCTTCTCTCCTCCTGTTACTGTTGCTGAGGATGCTTCCCACACCCTGGGCCTGGTGTTGCAATACACACGCAAAGTCCACCCACATGTCCACATGCCCACCGGCATGTAAACACACACATATACACACAGTCAAGGGACAATCTGGCTTTCTGCTGTCCGTCCTCCAGTGCAGCCCACACAGCTCGGCTGAGCACACAGTCCAGAGGGTGAGTTGACATTTAGGCAGATATCACTCCTACTGTCAGCCAAACAACCTGCTCCATGTCCAGGAACACACAATATGGCGACCTAGAAATGACTCAACACGAAGTTGGCTAGTGTGTTAAAGGGCACACACACACACAGACACACAAACACCCACAAACACACACCTGTTCTGTGTTTCCAAGGTGTTCCTGCTGCGCTGAGCCTCCTCCAGCTCGGCCTGCACCTCCACCAGCTTCTGCCTGTACGACTCCTCCTGGACGCACATCATCTTGTTTTCACTCTGCAGACGCACAACTGTCTCCCTGTCGCGGGTGAGACAAGAGAATGGGAGCGGAGGGGGGGGGGTAAAGAAAATGGAGGAAAGATGAACTAGGTCAGAGAGTGGTGGGACAAAAGAGATTCTGCAGAGTTGACCAAGCCCGTTGAAAGACAACGCCCAGACCCAGTGTTCCGACATGTGTTGCTATTTCAGGGGCCAACTGCGCATTCAAGTTCTAAAAATAAACTTTGGCCGAGTCGTTTATCTCAGAAGATGAATACGGGGGGGTAAGTGGGCGAGTCTCATCTGTTAGGAACACATCATCCACAGCTCACAGACGTACAGAACAATTAATAACAAGCTTACTTGAGCTCAGTCGGCATGATCTCTGCAGCCAGGTTTCCAACTGGGTCGGCACTGTCACACAAGCCTCCTGTGGAGAGAACGAGGGACGTCACCGACTTAATCAAACAGTTCTAAAGAAAATAGTTCATATGCTAAGAGATGAATGGTCTCTAGGATTCATGATCTGATTCATTATAACAATATTGAGTCGTCGAGACTAAGACGAATTGTGTTTGTGATATTTATATTTTACATTTCTCTACAACGAGTCTACAGGTGGACGACAGGAATAACGTGTTTTACTTTATTATTACATCAGATTGCAACTCACCAGCTCCACTGAGAACCCTCTGTTGGACCTGAGCACACCTCAGCTCGTCGTTCGTCTCCCGGAGTGTGTCCCTCTCCGAGATCAGACGCTGAGGACACCGAGCACAACACAAACACGTCTCACTATGGTTTGTATGAGAATTTAACTAAAATCACACCTGAAGCAGATTAACCCCACGAGTCATTTCAGAATTGATTTGAAGATAATGTTAATTTCTTTCTTTTTATATTGCCTCTTGATTCAGATTTAATAAAAGTGGATTCCTGTGAACCCCAATTCTTTATTCGTCTTAATTATCTTGTTGCGTTTAAGTTAATTTGTTTTAATTATAATTGGTTAACATTTCAACAGTGTTTCTGATTCCTTATATCAATTCATCTTGTGAAGAGCTCTGCAGATCCAGGATCTTGCTCCGGGGACCCAGACCTGGACCCGGTTTGGATGCAATTATGGATGAAGTGAATGTAAAGGCAGATATGTCAGTGCACGTTGGTAGAGTGTGTATTTCTTAATTACTCCCACAAGTCATCGAGGACATTAATCACTGCTGTCAGATTGCAGAAGGTGCTAGAACTGACACTGGACGTGGGAGTCCACTGAAGAATAGTACGATGTTTGCCTGGAAACAGCTCCTCCAGGCAGCAGCGTGCGTACTGTTAAGATCTTAAGGCTTCATGTTAACCAGCTGTTTCTAAGCTGCACCACACAAATGAAAAGGTTCTAGATTTGTTGTCAATTTTATTGACGGCCAGAAGTTCTAGATCTGCTGTCTGGCGCTTTAAAAAAGTTAATAAAGGCGTCTCAGGCTGTCGCAGATTCTAAATTTGTCATCAACTGTTATTTCTAAGGACGACCTTGCTTTACAAAAGGTGATCCAAACAAGGATATTGAAATAAAAACCAAATCTCTGCTCCTCGTGATGTAAAAAGCAGGACGAGCATGTTTTTTCTTTCCATTCCCAACTTTACTTTTACTTCCTGATGTTCTTCCAACTCACTTCTTTCTCCTTCAGCTGTGCTTCATACTTGTCGTGAAGGTTCTTGTACTCAAACTGCCACTTCTCAGCTTTCATGGCCTCCGCGGCGTGCTTGGTGTGAAGCTCATGCGCCTGCAAGTCAGAGAGCATAGCAACAGTCTGTGTTGGCAGGAGCGCTCTATAAAAACTGAAAACTTTTCCACAACACGTGCCGAAGCCAAGTGATGTGTTCGACTGGGAGATCAACGCGAGGAGCAGGCCGCGCTCTGCTTGCCTGTCTCTTGTAGGTGTCCAGCTGGCTGCGGACGGCGTTCGCCCGGCGGAGCTCCTCCTCCAGCTCGCAGGTGCGCTGCATGTACACGGTGTTGCGCTCCTCCAGGAGGCGCACCTGTCTGCGCAGGTCTCCCAGATCCTCCAGCTTCCTCTTGTACGTCTCCACCAGCGCTTCGAGCTGGTTTACCCGGTCAGATGAATGCCTGAAGGGGGGGGGGGATGTGTAGGAAGTGTTGAGTGCCGACACAGAAATACGAATTTCAGTGAAACACAATACATCCGTGTGGTTATGTACTTAACTGCTGAAAACCAAGGACTGACGCAAGCCAGTGTCAATGCATCAAATTCATATTATCAACACAGATGTCAGAGAGAGGAGCTAATGGACGTCTGTGTGTGGGCAGCGTGGGAGCTGTTTCTGTGAGTGTAAAACGATAATAAATGAACTGCTGCTTGTCATAACCTCCATTTCGGGTATTGTCAATAAATCCCTTGAAAACATCAGATGAAAAATGAACGATGTGCGTGTGAGGAACATCAGAAACCTGAGGACTTAGGAAGCAATTGCGAGTCTTCCTGTAAATATGCATCAAGTCCATGTGGATGAATGGTCGTCATTTAGGACCTTCTATGGATTTGGAGAGTGTAAATTTAGGTAAACCAGTAAGCACCAGTACAGCCGAGTAATGGAGGTCTCACCTGAGAATATCCATCTCGTCTTTGAGGGCTTGGGCCTCGTGCGCCAGGCTGTTCAGCTCCTCGTTACGCAGCTGCAGGACGACCACCTCCCGCTCCAGGATCTCCCCCCGCACACGCATGTCATCTCTGCTGTTCTCCAGTCTGACACATGACAGAGGAACAGGGGTTAAGTATAACTGGATGTTTCACTATATCAGTTTTCAAACATAAAAACTGGCATCTGGACTTTCACTTATGAACAGTGCAGCAGGAAATTATCAGATACTTAAGATAACAACAAATAACATGTCTGTTACTTATAGGGCCTGATCAGCGTTACTACTTATGCATCCCTGGACTCTTTTCCTTGGGTATAACTGTGTGTGTGTCTGTGTGTGTGTACTGTCGGTACCTGTAGTTCTCATCCTGAAGCTGCTCCATCTGACTCTGCAGCAGCAGCAGCTTCTTGCCCGTGATGGCGGTGGACGAGGTGTCCAGAGAGTCGCGGAAGTGCAGCTTCTCTTTCAGGGTGCGTGTCTCCGCCTGCAGGGCCGACTTCTCCTCCAGCACCACGGACAACTGTTCAGGGGGAAAGAGAGAGAAACAGATGTGTTGCAAAACTGAGGCGTAAAGAGGGAGATTCAGTTTGAAACCACCGAGAAGGGATGAAGATGCAATAAGTGACAAATCTGCAGCTGTAAAAAAAGGAAGGAAAGAAGAAGCAGCACAGAAATCTGCATCAGGAAAGTCTTCGATGCTCATTTACAGAACAACATCATCCAGAAAGCTGATGAAAACGATCTTAATCCAGAATAAAGGTTCGAGCGCTCGTCCGACTCAAGCAGGAAAAACACTGATACGGTGCAAACACACTCACGCCCTTTAGTGCAGAGGAGCTGGAACACATGCTCGTTCTCTTCTCACATGCTCAGTAGTCAAAAGATAAGTTAGTCAGCTGGTGTGCAATGGTCTCAGGCAGATGACACGTTCTCAATAGCGGCGTTGTTAGCGTTAGCCTCAGGGTCCGAACCAGACCCTCATGATGTAAACAGATGAATCTGCATCGCTCACTCAGGAGCAGCAGTGATTTGGGTTATGTTGTTATAGCTATAGGGCAGAAATGTTCTAACTTCAGGGCTGATGAAGGAGGTTTGAGTGGAGACAGGGAGAGAATGTGCAGTTTAGAGTCGTTTTTACATCAACAACATGTTTGTGCTTTAGGTAGTTAGAGAATCTGGTATTTCAGTTTTTAAAAAAGGGGAACTTATCCTTACCTGCTGCACCTCTTTCCAGTTTGAATACAGCAAAACCCTTCACTGAACTTCAAGCACAGATTGCATGCTTTAGCACAGGACCAGTAAATAGCTTTCAAAACAACACAAATGACTAATCCCTAATGCGTGGGCTCAGTAAGTAAACAAACAGGTGGGCTGGGAGCAGCACAGATTATTGTTGGCTCCAGCTCCGTCCCGAGGCAATGTGTCAGCTCGATCTTCATGTTATGCAACTATTGACTAAAGTGTGTCTTTAAAAAAATAACCTACATTAATCCCTCCTCAGTCAGTCGTGCACAAACAAGGCAGAGGAGCTCAAAGTCTCCGGCGGATCAATAAGAGCTGGACACATTTAAATATCTCGACTGACGGCTTCGTAAGATCGAAAACATAAAACCAAATGAATCACCCTCGAAAACATTGTAAAAGTTAAAAAATATTTAAACTATAAATAGTAATACCTTCATGGAATCAAACCAAGTTAAGCTCGAAGGCTTTTCACCATTAGCCCTTATTTTCAAACCACAATTTGCCTTATTGGACTTAACAAGGTTCAACAGCCTCTGATCCTAACTCCTGACTTATCAAACTTTCTATAATCCAGTGTAACTTTTAATCAGCGAGTGTTCCCTCTGCTTCACATCACAGCTGCATTAACTTCCTCCGACACGCACCAGACATTTCCCACAGTATCACATTCACAGAGCTGAGCCAGTGAAACATGTGATGCTTTTATTGTGTAGCAGTCACACAAAATGGTTTGTACTGACAATGATTATTCGTCAACAAACAGCCGTCACAGTGAGCAGCTACATGCGAAGCACCAGCCGTTACCGGACTGACCACAAGAGTCACCGCAACAACCAGGGCAGAAATATTATTATTATGATTCATAAGGAGATAAGTCATAAACGTACCTGATGCTGCAGGTGTTGACAGCGTTGGCTCAGATCCCCCTTCTCGTCTGCTTCCTCACTCAGAAAATAATACTTCCTGGACTGCAAACACACAACACAGAGCCAGAGGAGATACTTACTGGTATATAATGAAATTTAATAATGAAAAAAGATATAGCAGATCCCAGTTTGTATTCCAGAAAACAGATTAAGTGAAAACTGACTTTGTTAAGGCTGAGACGAGGGAGGCTCTGGGTTTTATGATCCAGAAACAGAGAGACTGGAACTCACAGTAAGTTCCTGTGCTAATTTACACTGTGACTGTAGAACTAACTTCCTGGAGGTGTTTCTCCAACAAACCCTGTCTCCTCTTGCTGAGCCTGAAGAAATCATCTGACTGAATTTAATTTCCTCATTCACAGTCCAAGTGCATTTCAGAGCATATTCATCTGCAGACGTGGGAGAAGATTCAAACTTCAGTGGTTAAACATTCTAACATTAAGTCTTTTATCATCCATCAGTCATCAATGTGAGGACAGAGACAGTGAACTCTCACATTCATCTGTCAGGTCGTCAGTTTCTCCTGCACGGAAACATTTACATAGATTAATACTGAACATTTAAATCATCTGTGTGATGCTTTGGACTTGAGACTCCGACCTGGGAGGAATCGTTTCTCATTGTGATTGGTCGCTCTGACATTTCAGTCATACTCATCAGAAAATTAAGGACATTTCACGGACTGTCCCAGTTGGGCCTCGGTTGAAAGATACCAGTTTTTTTAAGGGGGGGGGGGGGGGGGGGGGGGTCAATGGAGGAGCACGAGGTGTCACCTGTGAGTCAAAGTCTCCGTAGGTCTCTGGGCTTCCTGGTTCAGTGGAGGCTTCCTTCGATAAGAGCTAAGAACACAAACAGCCATGAGAAAATCAATGAGATCAATAAATAGTTATCTGGGCAGCTTTTCTCATGTTGTTCCAAAAACTCACCTCTTGAATGGCCGTCATCACAACGTGCTGGACCGATTCCTCAAGGGTCATTATTTGCTGAATTTGCTCTGTGTTCAGGAGAAGAAATAACAGTCTAGTGAATGTGCTGCCAAATTCAGAAGATGGCATTTGTTATTTCGAGCAAGTAATTAAACACCAAAAAAGCTTTTAAATGATTGTCTGTAAAATGGTTTGGGGGTAAACACCATGCGGGCGGTTTCAAACCTTGACTGACATTAAATAGGAATCATGTGAGACATCTTTGACTTAATCCTGTGTGTGTTTTCTTTTCTTCTGCAGCAGACGGCTCACCTTGTTTTTTCTCACAGCTGACGGCACAGCCCAGAACAAGCTGCACCAGCTTGCCCAGCTCGGTGACGTCTCCCATCTCTCCGATGAGGCTAACATCTGGCATGTGCTCATCTGACACCTGATGACCGAGAACCTGTTGACGGAGAGGGAAGGTGAGACAGAGGTTAGTCTGGAGAGGAGAGAAAGAAGGAGAGAGAATCTAGCAAAGGAAATACAAGAATCTAAAGCTGCTTCCAGACATGAACTTGACTCAGGATAAATCTCCTGACATTTAGGGCCGTATGTGTAAACGCATGTCCGAGTGGATAATGCCGATATGAGCCCATAGGAGAAAACCACAGGAGTCTCCAGAGTTCATGTCTGGAAGCAGCTTCAGAAACACTGTAAAGAAAACACAATCTTCTTACATCGTGATAATACTCCATCATGCTCTTGAGGATCTTTTTCAGGTTGCTGACCTGAAAGAACAAAACAAGGGAAATACCTTTAGATTCTCATTTTCATCAGGGCAAAGTGAAAAAAAACAACAACCCTGCACATATTGGGTACTCTTGTTTGCTTTAAGGTAACATGTCATATCCTGTTGTTTCACAAATTACCTTGAGGCGCCAGTTGGCCCCGCTCTCCTCCTTGATCCTGCCGAGCCATGCCTCGTTAAACCAGGAGGGGTCTCTGTTAACGAGAGCACGAGAGGACTCCAGTGACAAGGACAACACATTGGTGGACATGAAGATTCACAGGAGGCCAGGGGGCAACGAGGCTGTGCGCTTCGGTTCTACTCAGTGCGATGACATTTGAATACAGCAGTTCATTAAAAGTCATAAGTCACATGGGTGGGGGGTGGGGGGAGGGGTGTAAGGCTCGAGAGGCAGTTAATGCAACCTCAAATAAGACGAATTAAGATTGATTCATACATTCTTCAGTTGTGTATTTTTCAGCAGGGGTATGGGTACAAGAGATACCAGAGTTTAAAAAAAAAAAGATCACATTAACATTTGCATAGATAAGGGTTTGGAGCAAATCACATCACACTGATATGCAAATCTACATGAGTAAGTCCTGACTGAATAAAATACCATACAAATATAAATACACATGTGCTTACATTCTGTGCAGCACATGTGCGATGGCCAGTCCGCTCGCCAGGTCGTACTTGCTGCTGCACGATGGCACCTGAAACGTCTGCAGCTGAGAGGGGAGACATCAAATGTTATTAATTAAATAAGTAACGTCTGTCAAACGTGTACATTTAACTATTACATTAAACCAAACAAGCAGCAAGTCCCATTATATTAGAATATACGTCACAGATATGAAAAACATTTGGGATGTTGATTTGGTTTAACCCTAACCCTAACTCTCACTTTGATTTTGATTTGCCATATCTCCTTTACTATAGGTCACAGAGAAATGATTCTCAAAGCTTTTTTAAAACTGTATATTATCCCCGATAAAACAATTGCAGCACTATGATTAATAATAGATAAAGCTCTGAATTGCAAGATAAATATATTTTCAGCCTTGTTTATGATGTTATTTATACCTGCAGAGAGATGTTTGGTTTTATAGTTTGTTGCCAAGATAAAGTTATTTACCTGAAGGTTCAAATCTATAAAATATACATTTCTCTGTGACCCGTGTTAAAAAAGATTCACTCAAAGTCATGGTTCAATTATTTTTGAAACTTCAGGAAAAACAATCATATCTCAGCCACAACTCACCAAACTTTCTGGAGTTTATTTAAAAGGACAATTTTGACCAGGCCATCTTTTTGGGGTCAATTCAACTCTTACTGTTCATGATGCTGTTATTTTAATATTGGGGACATTACAATGTTTAGATAAATATATTTTAAAAACAATATAAGAACCATTTCCTGGACCTACATTAAAAGGAGATAAGAAATGTCAGCCCAATAAGTCCAAACTAAGTCAACCCACATCTCCATTAATAGGATCTGAGACATTGAACTCCTACATCACAGGTTTCACTGGAATCTGATGAAGGTTCATTTAACATGTAAAGACCCTGATGGAGACTCTGGGTCAGTCCTTCCACTGCCTGTGTGAGGAACCAGTGCCAAACCAGTGGATGTCCCTGGTTCTGGGCCCAGTGGCTGTCTGGGACACCCCCTGGACACCACAGCCTGGGACCCGCAGCTCCCAGTGAGCTGTGTGTGTCCGTCTGTGTCTCTGGAACAACAAGCTAACACAACACAGGGGCAAACTTCCACTGCTCAGGGGCTAGCTAGCTAAGTTAGCTCCAGTGGCTAGCGACAGTTAGCCTCAAAACACACACTTTACACGGGTCCTGCGTGAAGTCACTGAGGGAATAGAACCAATCTCCAACTCACAGGAGCGACGCCATTGCTGTCCCTTAGTTAGCTGGTTAGTTAGCTAGTTAGCTAGTTAGTTAGTAAGTTAGCCACCTGCTGTCACCTGTTAGCCCTGCTGGTAACTAACTCACCCAGGTTAGCAGAGAGTCACACAGCTCCGCTTTGGTCAGACTCATCGTGTCGAGCTCGGGTCACAGACACACACACACAGCAGGAGTTCAGCTCCAGTCCCTTCACTGCGCTCGGGTTCGAGTCTCCACGTCAGTCATGATCCGCGGCCTCCTGCTGCTGCGGCCGCTTCGCGTTTCACCTCCTGCTCATATCCCAGCCGGCACCCGTACCCAGTGCGTTCCTATGGAGACAGGACTGGTTTCAGGTCAGCGTGTCTGGACAACAAAGAATAAACAACAACAACATAATCATGAGACATTCATTGCTATAATACTACTGAACTACTAATCCCTACGAATACTACTACTACTAATAATATTGATAAAAATATCACCGGCCATTTTCATTTAATTTACTTATTTATTTCCAACATGTAAAAAACGAGATTATATAAACAAGGGGAAAAAAACAACAGAAAAAAGTATTATTTATTAGTTTCAATCATTCAATACTAGTACTACTACTACTACTACTACTTCTACTACTACTACTTCTACTACTACTACTACTACTTCTACTACTACTATTACTACTACTACTACTACTACTACTACTACTACTACTACTACTATTACTTCTACTCCTTCTACTACTTCTACTACTACTTCTATTACTACTATTACTACTACTACTACTACTATTATTACTTCTACTACTACTACTACTACTCCTTCTACTACTTCTACTACTACTTCTACTACTACTACTTCTACTACTTCTACTACTACTTCTACTTCTTTTACTACTATTATTACTACTACTACTACTACTATTACTTCTACTACTACTACTACTACTACTACTCCTTCTACTACTTCTACTACTACTTCTATTACTACTATTACTACTACTACTACTACTTCTACTACTGCTACTACTACTACTTCTACTACTACTACTACTACTACTACTACTACTCCTTCTACTACTTCTACTACTACTTCTATTACTACTATTACTACTACTACTACTACTATTATTACTTCTACTACTACTACTACTACTCCTTCTACTACTTCTACTACTACTTCTACTACTACTACTTCTACTACTTCTAAAATAAACTTACTGTTTCTAGATTTGACCTACTTCTACTTTTAATCGTTGTAATGTGTGGTCACGCTTGTATTTCTATCACACATTTATGGTTTTTAATCTTTTATTTATACTTGTGTTGTTGTTGTTGTTGTTGTTGTGTATTTTTACCTTTGTTCCTCGTCTTCCGTCTCGTTGAGCTCCAGAGGTCCGGCGGTAGCCACACTTCTCATTTCCTGTCTGCACATAGAAAACAAAGAGTCATCTCCTGCTGAGTTTTCACATGAACTTCATCATCGAACATCTGTTCTCATCAACCTCAGCAAAGAAAAGATCCAACTACAAAGTAGAAGCTTCTGAACATCTGGTGGCAGGTTTGGTCAGACTGAGGTTTCCACAGACAATAACACAATCATTTGATATAATTATATTTACATGACTTTTGCCTTCAAACATCAAAGTGGTTTATCCTAGGAATCTAATTGTTGACATGAACTTCTTTTATTCTTTTTACTGGGGAGAACTTTGTGAACTTTCAGATGAAGGGAATGGAAACCAGTTCACGTCTGTGTTTCCTCGCCCTGCCTCTTTCCCAGTGACCTCGGACTCTAGCTGTCGAGGAGAACGCTTTATTTACTTGTTTGTTTGTTTGTTCAGATCATTTTATACCACGTTACAAACACTTTTTCACAGGATAAATAAGAATTCCATGATGACACACAATTTTGATCTAAAGGGAGAATCCCCAGTAAGGAATTGTGTCTCCTGTCTTCTGTGCATGCCTCATTGTTTTGTGTAAACTCTAGTTCCCTGATGCACCACTGGATGGCTCTAGTTGACAAACAGCTTTACAGAAAACCGGCTGTTGAACCACTGGCACTGCAAACTACCCACGGCCAACTGGATCACAGGTGTTTCTTGTGCTGACATGTTCTCTAGGCAGCCAGGACTTTCAAAATCAAGGAAGGAATAAATCAATCATTCACTTTCCCAATAAAGAAAAGGAATTTCCTTTTATTCTATGTGATATATCACAACTTTTTTAAATGTGTGTGTTCCCCGGTGGGAGTTTCTTTTTCCATGAGGACCCATACACTGTGGGAGGTGTGATCACAAGTGAGGATAAACCGACCAGTTCACACTGGTTTGTGATTGAGCAGCTTCCTGTCAGAAGCCTACTCCTACCATCAACATGCTGTCACACACGTACTCCCGATTCCTGGTGATCTGCATATCACCCTGTCCACATGACACCTTCCTGCGTTCCCTCTCATTGGTACAAATCAAACTCTTTGCGACCAATTACAGCGAATCCCTGCCCACAGCTTCCTGTTTGCTGTGGCAAGCCCTGCTGGGTGACTGTGTACGTCCACTGTGCTGGATTAGATGAATTATTTACTATACATCCGGTCCTTCCCATCAGAAACCAGTCCGGCCACAGCATAGCTGGCTTCACCATATTGGTGTGGCTGGAGTTCCTGTTTTTCTCGATGGTTTCCTCGCAGGAGGAATGCTCTTGTTTACTCCCTCCGCCGGAATCGCTGTTATGTCCTATTATAAATTATACCTTCTTTTCTCTGGGCTGATTAAACTTTGGATTTTATATTTCTATCGTTCCATTGAGATGTTTTCAGTTTGTAGATCCCAGTCTCTCTAAAACCAGCAGTGATCTGTAGGTCCAGTCCCTCACTCCCTCCAGTGTAAAAGGGCAGTTGTGTATCTCTCCACTTCAAGAGACCTCGGGGGGGTCTCGAGTTGTGTGACCCCCCGACTGGATGAAGACACCTGGGAGGAAGTGAGGTTCACGACATGGGGGCTCGGTGGAGAACTTAGTCACCCAGCGAGGGATGGGTCAGGGCTGACTAACGCCTGAGCGGCAGGAGGTGTGGTGCAGGGGCTCTGCCAAGGCTCGAGCGGAGGCTGACTATTTTTGGCCGGCTCCTCTTCCTCCACTCTAATTCCTCTTTTCACCCGTTCTCTCTTTCCTTATTCCCCAGATGTGTTTCCTTCCTGAAAGTCAAAAGGCTTTACTTCTCCTCTTTTCCAACCCCACACTGACGCACACGCTTCTCTCTGGGGGGAAATGGAAGGGTGGAGGTGGGAGGGCCAGAAGCTAAGATTGAGTAATTATTCCTTTTTTTAAAAAGCTGTGGTTTTGTTGTTTGGAAAAAATAAGAGGGATGGTTCCTTTTTTTAAATTATTCTTTCAGTGCACAGAGCAAACGATCTGCTTTCTACACACAAGGTCGCATAGTTGTGTGAAATTCTTCTGATCGGTTGAAGAAAACTGCAGATTACTCACATTTTAACTCAAAAATGTGTTTTTGTTATTGCTGCTTCATCTGGTTGTTTGACCTCGGCTGGGCAGAAGAAATGTGAAGGGTCTGAAGCTACACGACCGGTTTCAGGTTCATCAGCTGAAGGTGGAAAGTTCCTCCTGATAAACATAAATATCGTGGGTTAGTATGAACATGGTTTTTGTAATGTGGCACAAGCAGAGAAACACATAAATGAAGCAGAGCAACCAAAACTGATCTAACTCTGCCAGGAACTGGGGATTTATGATTCACATCTTTTATGGTTTGAAGCCAAAATAGTTTTCAAGGCCTTTAAGAATTTGTAATTTGTGGAAAATAAACATTTCAGATGGAAACAGACATCTTTTAAATATCTGGAAGGGCTTTTTGAGTTTCAGGGACTTCATGTTTGTTTCATATCTCAACCACAGACCGAGAGAAATTGGAAAAACACTCACAACAACAAGAACCACATTTTCCACAAAGGTCATCACATTCGTTTTAAAACAATGGCATGGTCTGGGGAGACAAAGAAACGCTGCACCTTTAAATGAAAGAATGCCAGTGATGTGCGTCCGTGCCCAGGCATTTCCAGCAGGAATGTGCCGGAATGCTGGCAGCGGTTTGTTTCCCCCTCGGCTTTCCCAGGTGTCGGAGGGAAAGGAAAACAACAAAACCGCGGAGCAGAGGTGGACGGGGCATGAATAAAAGAGAGGGCGTGGGGCTGGAGGTGAAGAACACGCAGGAGTCTGATCAGAAAGCCCCGTTCTAGACATGAGGTCACCCTGACATGCTGTTAGGACATGTAAACCAGAGAGGGGGGGCGGAGGAGAGATTTATGGGCCTGTCTCTTATCAGCTGTCTCAAACCACAGATTAATTTCTTTGGTAACAACAGAGTAATCAGTAATAAACCCATTCTCTGGAACCTGGCAGGCAGAGGATCTGTGTTTATGAAGCTCTTCTTTGTCTTGACGACCACTGGAACCTCTTTACAGTCCAGTTCCTCAGGCAACCTTTTGACCCGCAGAGAAACGTGACCGCCCGTTAGAATCCAGCCGAACTGCGCGAGCACGTGTCGAACACATTTCTCCAACACGATGGAATATTCAGCCAGTTAGTTCAGCTCTGCTCCGGTGACTCAGTGGTTGTTGTGTCTGTGCCACTTGAAGAACGTACGCAAGTTACACAACATGGCATCGAACCAGCCCCTTATACTTATGGATCTGGATTCTCAACATGACTCATGACAACAGCAGGGGAGTCAAACCCCTCTGTGTTCTCCGGGTGACCCCCTGTAACATCGAGCCAGAACCTGAGGAGGAGGAGGAGGGGGAGGAGGAGGAGGAGGAGGAGGAGGAGGAGGAGGAGGAGGAGGAGGAGGAGGATCAGCTGTGATGTGCAGACATCCTCCATCATTGTCACGGTACCAGGTGTGCTCTGCCTGCTTCTACTCTCACTGCCCAAATGAAGGGTTGAGTTTTTTGCCCGTGCTTCTCCCTGTCTCGTTTTCTGATGCCTCACCCTCCCTCTCTCTCTCTCACACACAGGCAGCACATGGCCAGTGAGGGTGAGTCACAGTGGACTGGTAACAAGTGCCTCTTCTCAGGGAGAGTCCCTCCATGTGTCCTTGTGATTAAGGCCGATCCCCCTGAGTGTATCAGGTGCACCGGTCTGCAACGTGAGCCTCGGGCTCCGCTGTCCCCGAGTCCACATTAGAGATCAGCTCATGCACCAACACGCCTAGGACACGTGATACACGTTCAACACAGACAGACGGATGAACCACCAACAGACAGCGGCTCTGGGGTTTGCTCCAATTCTCTTTTTTTGCTAAAGTTTGATTTGACATATAACACTTGTGCATGTAAAAATAGAAATATTGAAGCGTACTCTGTGAGACAGTGGAGCTCTGGAGGATGCAGCTTCCTGCAAAGAGATGACTGGACTCACAGACAGGGGGGGGGGGGCACTGTGCCTCCACACAGTGTGATCACCGGCCTGGAGGATATAAGAAATAAATAGACCTAATGATTTGTATGGTAGCTGTGTCTGTATCTAACAAACAAAAACAGATTGAGAACAATTACCTGAAACTCACTATTTTACACATGACACAAATTACACTGACCATGGTCCTGTATTTTATATTTTTCATATTTGATCATGACCATGTATGTTTTCATATTAATTTTGTCAACAATCTTTCAACAAGTGTAAACAAATCAGCCGTACTAACAGCTCTGTAAGGCAGAGCATCAATTATAATATAGATATATAGATTAATATAGATTATTTGGGATTCCAGGCTATTATAGGTCTTTTATATCTATTATTTTTATTATCAGCATTTTTCATCTTTGTGCTTCCTTCTGTATTTGAACTAATTAGATAAATCTCCTTGGTTTCTCCCTTCCCTATATGTTCCCTGCACAAAGCAAGTTGTGTTTTCATCCCTGATTGTGTGTCAGCAGCATAACACAAAAATATAAATATTATAAATAAAGTAAATCAATGATGTGAACCTTTTGCCTTTTCACAATAAACAACTTACAAATACATGAGGCTTGTTTATTCTATTTATTGGCAAAAGGGCACAAAACATATAACTGTCATCAGGTGCAATTATAAAACGTTGTTTGAAAACATCAGGTCTTGACGTGCGGTTTGCACTAATCTGAATTTTGGGGTATTTAGTGGTTATGAATGCAGTAATTATACCGTGTGGTGCTAATAACAGGCTGGATGCCCAGAGCTTAAGCCGGCTCCTCCCAGCACATGTTCACAGACGATGGCAAACACACCTGGCACACCCACGGTCACCTGTAACAAAGGAGGGTGCACAGCGCTCCACCTCAGCTCCTCCACCCTGTTTGCCTTCTCTCCACACACCCTGTACAGAAACATCGTGTCCTGCCCCAGTGCTGCGTGCGGAGCCGAACTCGGTGGTCTGGTCATACTGGTGCTGGCTGGATTTATACTGGTTAGGGTGTGTGGCCTGTTATCCCAGTTGCACGAGTAATAAATTTCAGTTTTGCACCAAATGTGAAGGTGTTGCTGAGGTGGTGGTGCATGACAGGTTGCGTTGACGTGAGATGTGTCTCAGGAGGTTGTTTTATGCTTTCATGTGAGTTTGTTTGTTTGAGTTTTAGAAGAATTACACGAAAAAATAAATCAAATCCACTTTATTTGTAAAGCCCATATTCACAAATCACAATTTGTCCTGTGTATTATTTTCGTACTTTAAATTTTGCCGGATAGGACAGATAGTTTTCAACGTTTTGAGTATAATTTATGGATCTTGCATATTTGACTGACAGATATTTAGTGTGTAATGTTGTCATGTGATGTTTGTGCAATTTAGTGAGGATTCAAATCCATTTCAATGTGGGTCTATATGAGGCCTCGTCTGAGGTGTGTGTCCTCTCAGTGCCCGGCTGGTCAGCTGCTGCCATTGTTCCCAACAGGCCCTGAAAAGAACATGTTTATAAAGTAAATCCACTTTTAGTGAGACCTCAGACTCATAATCCGCCCTTTCCCCTGCGCAAAAATAAATTTGACGCTCCATCAGTCAGACAAATCCAGAGGGGATCTTCCTAAAGGCCAGGAATTGAACCTGTTCTCTGCCGGACTGAAGCGGAGGAGCCCCCCCCGACGTGTCTGTTCTGATTTCACGTCGCCTCGATGTCCCTGATCGGAGAAACCACCATTTCAAGACAGTTTGTGGGGTGTGAGATTCCAGCGAGTTGTCAACGCCAAAAAACATCAACCACACCTTCCACCTTGCACAACTTCCCTATTCTCTTTCTGTGTGTGTGTGTGTGTGTGTGTGTGTGTGTGTGTGTGTGTGTGTGTGCGCACGTTCTCAGCAAACACACCCAGACGATCCTCACCCTCCTCTCAGTGTTCTGCAGCCAGCGCCGGCTTAATTGATGCCCTTCCCTAACAGCCAAAATTACAGAGCCGGGCTCGGAGGGCAGAGTCAACAAGTGTGGCCTGAGTGAAGCTGCGGCCCTTCACCCACTGTGACACTCCACCTGACTCAGCAGCACGCAGCCGCTGTTTACTGGACCTGTCCACCGCAATCAACGCGCCTGCATCGGGCCTGGCTGTAATTCCACTGTTAACCTCGTCAGTGCTGTGAAGGGAAGGGGCTTATCTCCCTCCCCCCCCCACTCTCCCCTACCCTCTCTCTCTCTCTGTCCTTCCTCATTCACATCATGCAGTTGGGCAAGCAGAGAAACAAATTAGGCCAGCACGCACAGGGCGAACACTTCTCCTCACAAACACACACACAGTGACAGCGTCTGCATAAATCATCCTGCAGAGAAATATTACATGGAGCTGTGGTTTGCTCTGCTGCTCACACCTGCACACGGGGGCCAGCGGACAAAAGGGTCGTTGCTCCAATTAAAGCCAAAGTCAAACCAGAATAAAAAGCTGTATTTAGGGCTTCTGCATATTTTATCATATATAATCCTGCAGTTAAATAAAATGTGTTGTCTTTGTTTGGAAGGTGTATTCCTTGATTTACTTGGGATTCCAGGGTTTTATAGTTATTTTATATCTATTCTTTTTATTATCAGCGTTATCATCTTTGTGCTTCCTTCTGTATTTTAACAAATTAAATAAATCTCCTTGGTTTCATCACTATCTCACTTGCTATATGTTCCCTGCACAAAACAAGTTGTGTTTTCATCCCTGATTGTGTGTCAGCAGCATAACACAAAAACTGCAGAAGAGAATTCCATCAAATTTGACAGAAGGATGAGAAATGGACCAAGAAAGAAATATGTTGACAGGGATCCAGTACAACACCACTAATTTCAATCTAAACACAGACGTTTTTAATTGATTGACGATTACAAGACCTGCACAGGAAGAACCTTTATTACATTATTAAACTGTGCAGATGAACGTGTGTTGTTCTGTGTGCACACTTGTTGCCGACCCTCCTGCAGCGTCAGCACAAAGCCGGTGCCGACCGTTCCCCTGAGCCTGATCCACTCAGACAACATCTATAGTCCTGGATTGGAACTCAGGTGAACTCTCTGTCCGCTCTGCCCACGCCCGGCGCTGACGGAGGAGCCGCTCGTCTGACTGACAGTCGCTGGAACAGGGAAAGCTGCTGACCCCACACGTTGTCTCATTTCTTACGCATCCATCATTCCCAGAGTAAACTTGCTCTGAACTTGTCACGTCTCTGATCTGGGATCCCGGCCGCTGAGTGAGAAGCTGAGTGGGAGCTCTTTGAAGAGGCGATGCCTATCACAAGGTAAACACCCAACAGAGAGCGGTCTCAGGTCGTCACACACTCCGACACACACTCTGTCACACACTCCGACACACACTCTGACACACACTCCTACAAAGAGGTGCAGCAACAAAACCCAGCGATAGCACCTGTGGTCGGAGGGATGATTACAGGGGAGTGAGTCAAGGCTTGAAAAAGAAGGTGTCATGCAGGATTAGAGCCGCGTTGAAGCCGTGACCCTTCAACCCTGAAGGTCACGTGCACGATTCCTCCCAACTCAACTCCTGCAGCCCCCCGAGCCCCCCCCCCCCACACCACAAACAGCCAGATGTTCCCACTATCTGTTTTCCGAGGAATATTAACTCTGCAGTTTACCGTCTTCACTGATAACATCTTTGGAAGAAACTGTTTTGACTGTTTGACCAGTGAGTCACTGACATTTACTGTTCAGCAGAAGCCAAATATTGATTCAGTTGGATACAGAAAAAAGGAAATCAAAATATTTCTGTGCATATGGAAAGAAAGAAAATAGATGTTTAACTTATTATTAAAGTGTATTGTGGCTTTCTGGTTAAAAATGTAGTAAAGTATACTAGTAAAGTAAATAAATAGATACGTTTCCATTAAATAAGTAATAATTTGAAGGATTTAGGTGAAATAAATATAAATAAATCAATAACAAACTGTGTGGTGGTTCCTCAGAGACACAACACGTCAATCTCATGGGTGTAAATCTGCCATTATAGACTCAAGAGTCCCATGAGGCCTTCTCCTCCCCCTCAACTTCCTGTCTGTCACTGTTTTTAAAATCCCCTTCACAAGAAGTAACAACCACAACAACCTCCGTGCCACGGCCGCTGCAGCAGGAGCAGAGCAATGCACACAGTTTGCCAGGGGGCCCGAACTGAGAGGGGCCCCGAACAGAGAGGGGGCCAAGAAAAGACTCAGTCAGCAAGAAGTTGTGTCATAGTTTCCTCAGATCTCCATCCAGACTTTCCAAATATTCTCTGGTTTAGCGTTTTCTGAAACTCCCGTGGACGTCATCTGGAGCCGAGTTGATGTATTTTCCCAAAAAAGACTTGTGCAAACTGTTTACGACCCCAGATCTGTTTCTACAAAGTGCACAGGCCCAGCACAACAACAGCTGACGAAATCCCTTTAAACGGTTCAAACAGTGCGGTTGATTCAAATCTCTTTCTAAGTGATCCTCTAATCTCTGTCGGAGCAGTGAATTAATTTGGCAGCTGGCAAATCCCGACCCCCGGCAGCGTAAATCACCGTTAACCACGCAGAACAAAAGCTTATCTGTTTCCCCTCGGCACCGCTAACAAACTTTGAAACGTCCCACAGACAAACATTAACCCGGGCCCCGACCTGGCCGCCTGTCAAGAAGATGAACGTCTGAGAGAAAAGAGAGAGAGAGAGAAAGAGAGAGAGAGAAAGACAAACAGCATTCCCTTTCCCGTAAAGCAGGAAGGGGGAGGACGGGGGATTTTGGGAAGTCTAATGAGTCATCACTTTTCTTTTCTGCCGGCGCCCCCCCCCCTCTCTGGACTCTCAGCGTGGAGCCTGAATACCTCCATGGGCAGATTGCCCCGTCACACTTTCTACTGACCCTCTGGAGCTTCAGGTCTCACTTGGCATCAATTCCAGAGCGGCAGCTGTCCAGAGCAACTCCAGCTCTCTGCTCTCTCCATTTGAAACCTGAGGAGATAACAAGCTACAACTCGTAGAAGGAGGAGGAGGAGGAGGAGGAGGGGGGGGGGGTGGGGGGTGGACAACTTGAACCGCTGCAGAATCGAAACCTCGCCTTGTCACCCGGGCTTGTTCTTGTGAGTGTGCATGTGTGAGGGCGCTAAACAGCTTCCCAGCGATCAGGTCGAACACAGAGGGTCAGAGATGAGTCAGTGGACGTCTGCTAACGCGCCCAGAAAGTTTATAACTCGCTAATTTCGTCTCGTGTGACAACAACCTGCTGACGAATGCTTGTAAATCGATGACGCTGCTCGAACATTGGATCTTTTACAGCGTTTTAAACACAGCCCATAATGGAAAGTGCTTAAGTTCTCATCGTGAGCGAGGCCGCAGATCTTTTTACTGCTCCACTTTCTTCTCCTGCTTTTATGTCAGCTCTTTTGTGCGACCACTCATTCGTCCTTGAAGTGCTCTGTTCCACTAACTGATCATCAACAGGGGACTCTCCCCAGTGCCCCCCCCCCCCCCACCACACACACACACACACACACACACACACACACACACACACACACACACACACTGCATAATAACACCCTCAGCCCCTCTATCAGGGGCCGAGCTCCTCTCCCTCCACTCTGGATATTTATCACGCTTTAATGACAGACTTCACAAAGGATGATGTCAGCGGCCGCAGCAACACAACAGCGACACAACAGCGACACAACAGCGACACAACAGAGAGGCGGCCGTCCCACTCTGCTCTCAGCTGGACCGCGCTGACCTCACTTGATTGATAGGCCTCGGTCTCACTGAGCTCTTTGTGCCGGAGCGGCTGTGGCGGTATGTGGCACATGAGGCCTCGCTGCCGCTGCCGCTGCCGCTGCTGCTGCTGCCGGTGACTCAGAGTGAGTAATGAAAACAGTCGTAGAAACCAGCCAGCTTCACAAAGACAGTTGTTGCCATTGAAGTGTCTCCGAGGACTGATTTAAAGTCGTGTTTGCTCTTGCGGAGAAGTGTCTGTTCACCGCGGGAGATGGTCGGTGGGTTTGTGTTGTGTCTGTGCACGGTTGTGATATGTACATTCTAGATATGTGGCCGGAAAAGTGTGTGTTGCCTTAAAAATTTGTATCGGGCTCATTTGTACTTGTGTCATCCTCAGTCATTAACACACAAAAGACTTCATGTTCAAGTCTTATCCTACATTTCTCTTACATTTGTACAGATGGTGCGTTGTGTGCTCCTCTGGACATGGCAACATTTAGCAGATACATAAATATTAAACATTAAAATAAGTTTCTATAGTTTTCTCTCTAACTTAAACGTATCTCTCTTATATCTCAAAACTTTGATCTAACTCAGATTTTAAATTTTTCTTCTCATTTTCCTCTATTTTAGTTTCCAAATCTGGTTTTTATCTCCGTTTGTAGCCTCAAATGTTTTTTAATAGTTTTGAATTTTCTGTATTATAATCATCCAACCTGCATGAAAGGTGCTACATGAATAAAGTTTGGTTGATTGACAAATCATTATGTCAAAAGTCAAACTTCATTTCAACAGAATTTTGTCAAGAGAATTATAAGGAGTAAAAAATTTGAGGCGAATATCAGCAGATTAACTTCTGTTGACTCCTATAAGGTCTGTTTCTACCTGTAAGGAGGAAATCAAAACTTGGTGAATATGATAACTCCAAACTCCAACAGCTTGAATTTACCATCGCTACAATAATCAGTCATAAAAAAATCCCCTTTACACACACAAAGATATAATCTAAAAAATACCAGTTTTGTCAAAGCTGAAAGTGAAAAATTCAGTGGAAAATGCTTAAAATAAACGTCCGTCTCTATTGATATATCTACACACACACACAGACACACACACACACACACACACACAGAGAGCCTGTATTAAGCTAAAAGAACAGATTCAGTTACACAGCCGTTAAACACAGGCGTCTTTCAGTTTCCAGTAAAGGTAAATAACTGCAGCAGTGTTTCTCTGAATTTGTTCCCTGGTGCATAAAACACACATTTTTAACTACTTCACTCATCAAAGTCTTTGAAGTCCTCCAGGAAGAAAAAAAGCAAAACCCCAACAACCTTTACGGTGATTTATGAAAAACAAAATCCATTACTTCTCCCGCTTGTGGTTTTTTCTTTTTTCTCGAATGGCAGCTCTAGCCGGCTGACTCACGGACGCTGAGGCAGAGCGGATCTCCACTTCCACTTTGGCCCGCTCATCTGAAACGCTGCAGAGGAACACAGAGCGGCGGGGAAGAGGAATGGAGGCAGGACGAGATGGATCTGGAGGCCATTAGACGCTGGCAGCTGCAGCACCGGGTGATTCAGGGGAGAAAGAAAGAGAGAGGCGGGCGTACGGCACATGATTGACACAATTAATTTCATATCTGTGCATGTGTGGGTCGTTAATGCAACGTCTCAGGATTGCACAGCGGGGGGGGGGATGGGAATTGGTAATGTCAAAAAGTAATTTCCAAAAAGACACGTTTCCCTTGTACCATCTGAGGGTCTATCTTCTACTTACTTACTTCCTCTCTTGGCACACACAAACACACACACACACACACATTACACAACCTCACATTAACCTGAGCTGAAGGTTCGGGGCCCCTGACATGTGACGGACGGGGGCCCCAGTGAAACTCTGGGTTTCCACCTCTGACTCATCCTCTTAAATCCCAAAGATGAAGTTCATGCGTCTCGCTCCAAGACTCAAGAGCCCTGATTTCACAAATGCAGATGTGTGTGATATGTTGACGTCAAACACACACACACACACACACACACACACACACACACACACACACACTCAAAATGAGGATGTAGGTATTTGTGGTTTTGTTTTGAGTGACGTGAGCATTTTCCAGGGCAGTGACCTCAAATGATGAAAAATTATGAAATCACAGTGTCGGTTGTTGGAGGTGAAAATAAAGATTCAGATTCAAGATTCAGATTCAAGATTCAAATTCAAGATTCAAATTCAAGATTCAGATTCAATCCTCAGAGGTGCATGAGCAGGAACAACCTGAGACGTCGGGTGCTCTCCCTGGATCTTCATCTGATTCACCGCTCTGTGCTCGGCTGCTTCTCTGTTACCTCTCGTCTTCATCTTGTGCTTGATCGTCTCTGGTGGTCTGGCGTCATCACTGAGGTGGTCCCACCGGCGTGTGGTCCTCCGGGTTAACGAGGGGGACACAGACACTGATTGGGTCGGAGCTGACACACACACAGACACAGACAGACACAGACAGACACAGACACACACAGACACACACAGACACACACAGACACAGACAGAGAAGGAGAGGAGGTTTCACTTGGCATGAAGAAACTATGTGGATTAAGGAGAAGGCCCTGAGATTTAGGTGTCCTGCTTGACGGCCTGATTTATTATTTTCTTTGCGTTAGTTATTAATATGAAATATTCCTAGATCACAACACAAATTCCTCGTTTGAGTTTGGTGAAGATTTTATTTCTTCATCAGCTCTGGATCAGTGAAACTTCGTCACACAGGACCAACCCCTCTAATATCACTATCAACAAGTTATAATATAATATAAACTTATTATATTTTAATAAGTTTAGGTGAGTTTAAATTAAGTTTGATTAAGTTTAGATAAGTCAGAGTGAACCTGAGAAGTTGGAGTGAAATTGTAAACACACAATCACCCTCATGTCCTGTTTGTAATGAGGCCACAGTTCGGACCAATCAGTGAATTGATCCTAAAAATATATGTTCATATTTATGTTGTTTAATTTTGTGTGCAGTGTTGTGTTCTCAATCACCTGCAGACAGGATATAGACTGAATCAGGTTGTGAGTGAACCAGGAGAAAGTTTCACAACAAAAATCTGAAAACATCAATCTGCATTTTCTCACTGCAGTGACTCCAGAAGAGAAGCTGGAAGTGGTGGGAGGAGAACCCATGACCATCTGGTGTCAGGGCTGAACTTCTCCTGACACACGGACGTCAGAGCCTAAAACAGAACCACACCAGTTCCTCGTAGGATTATTATTAGAACACTTTGTTGCACAATTAGCCTAAAATAGTGTTTTCCGATCCAGCCGAGCGTGTTGAGGAGCTGTGATGGGTGAATAACGCTCATCAGCATTTCAGATATCACACAGACACGTGTTCCACACTCAATTAAGTTATTTCCAAAAGTGTAAATTCACTGAGCTGAGGTCAGTTTCAAAGCTTCATTAAGAAACAGGGCAAGAGAAACTAAACGTCACCTTCTTCCAGAGAAAGCCTGAGTTGCAGCCTCGTGACTCACGTTGGGAAGTTGTTCTTCTTCTCATCATCTCTGTTTCTTTATGAGAGACGTCCAGTTCTTCTGATCTTCTGAACGTCTCTGGTTCACATCCCCTCCTCCGGGGATCTGCACCAACCTGAGTGCAGCTGAGGTCACAGCCCGCTCGGCTTGTGGTCGGTGAGACGGTTGAGCAACACAACTCATTGACGCACAAACACAACTCCGAGCTGATGACTCCACTTGTGAAAACTCCTGGTGTCCTGCATGTGTCCGGTCCGTCTCCACAGGGAAAATGAGTCCAGTTAATCATAGAGTGGGACAAGGACGTGCATCTGCTCAACGACCGCAGAGGGACAACGACCACAGAGGGACAACGAACACAGAGGGACAAGGACCACAGAGGGACAAAGACCACAGAGGGACAACGACCACAGAGGGACAACCACCACCGAGAGACAAGGACCACAGAGGGACAACGACCACAGAGGGACAAAGACCACAGAGGGACAACGACCACAGAGGGACAACGACCACAGAGGGACAGCGACCACAGAGGGACAACGACCACAGAGAGACAACGACCACAGAGGGACAAGGACCACAGAGGGACAGCGACCACAGAGGGACAAGGACCACAGAGGGACAGCGACCACAGAGGGACAACGACCACAGAGAGACAACGACCACAGAGAGACAAAGACCACAGAGGGACAAAGACCACAGAGAGACAACGACCACAGAGGGACAAAGACCACAGAGGGACAACAACCACAGAGGGACAGCAAACACAGAGGGACAAGGACCACAGAGGGACAAGGACCACAGAGGGGCAAGGACCACAGAGGGACAACGACCACAGAGGGACAACGACCACAGAGAGACAACAACCACAGAGGGACAGCAAACACAGAGGGACAAGGACCACAGAGGGACAAGGACCACAGAGGGACAAGGACCACAGAGAGACAACGACCACAGAGGGACAAGGACCACAGAGGGACAAGGACCACAGAGGGACAAGGACCACAGAGGGACAAGGACCACAGAGGGACAACAACCACAGAGGGACAACGGCCACAGAGGGACAGCGACCACAGAGGGACAACGACCACAGAGGGACAACGACCACAGAGAGACAACCACCACCGAGAGACAACCACCACCGAGAGACAACGACCACAGAGGGACAACGACCAAGCGATGAGGGGACAACATAATGTGGATTGTTAAAACTTCTGCTCAGACATTCACGTCCCCTTCGAGATGAACCGTAGCAGCTCTGGTGACCCCCTGACTCTGACCTTTCCTCTAGCGCCACCATCAGGCCAAACTGATCGCCTGCTAGACACTTCATTGTTTATGATAAATACAAATCACATAAATGCAAAAAACTCCTCTCACTGCTCTGGACAGAGCATTTCCCATCGTGGTGGAGTGGATGCAGCCGTCGTCTCCTTCAGGCCACAGTGTGAGATGTCTTCACATTCGGCTGCTCTGTACCGCCAGTTGTTCCATGCATTTAAATCTATTCACACAAAGCCGCCTGTGCCTCGGAGGCCACAGCGAGAGTGGATCGGACCCGGCATCCTGCCACAGGAGCCGCCGCTCTGGGGGCCGCTCTCGTAAACTCGTTGTGAAAGCTCTGGGGCGAGCGAACCGGGACGAGGAGAGAGAGAACGAGAGTGTGGTCGGCTGGGGGAAAGGCTTTTTGCCAAGACAAGGGGGGAAATCCAGGAGCTGTGTGGCCTCTCTCACCGAAGGCAAGAAAACCAATGCACCTGACCTGAGAGAGAAATAATAATAATAATCAAACAGCTGCAAGAGAAGAACACATGACACGCAGGAATGAGATATGAGATCAGAAGAAAAATGATGCATTGTGTTCAGCATTCCAGTCTGAGGTATCTGATTCCACACATCTATTGTTTGTTCTCCCACGCCACTGTGTGTGTGTCTGTGTGTGTGTGTGTGTGTGCTCAAGCTCCACAGATCCCTGTTTGTTTTCTCAGCTCATGATCAAAGTCAGGTGGCCGCACACTTAGCTCGGAGAGGTGTGTGTTGTGTGTCAGCGCAGAGTAAAAGTCCCAGAGGAGCCGGGTGAGCTCTTTAATGTTGATCCAAAGAACCAGACCTTCCACTCGGTGACACCATCACCCAGGTGAGAGCCGCCTCGGCCTCCTTGAAGCTAATCCCCCCCCCCCGGCACAGTGAGTCCTAATGTGATGGTTCCCTCTCCATCGGGTTCATCTGTGGGGATCCGAACTCACATTCTGCAGGAGACCAGGGGCCCGGGGAGGCATGGAGCTGTTCTCAGGGACACAATCGGATTATGTGGACGATCCATACACAATCACTTCATGAAGACAGACGTGGAGGAGAGGTGGCGGAGGGACGGGAGAGGAGAGGGAGGTGCGGGGGCGTGAGGAGGAGGAGAAAGAGAGAGGAGTTGCCAGGACTCCAAAGCTCGTCTGTCATTCTGTGCGTCAGTCGGTTTATTCCCAGGCTCGGACGCAGGGACAGTATCTGCGCGAATGAGAGTCGGCCTCCGCACACACACACACACACACACACACACACACACACACACACACACACACCCACACACGTGTACGCACATTTTCTCACTCTGTCAGGGTGAACTGGAAATATCTCTTTTCATCCTCTGTCACAGTCTAATTAGATTCCACCAGCACCACCAGCAGCAGTCATCCTCCTCCCTCCTCGTCTCTCTCTCTCCCCTCTCGTACCTCGCTCGCCCGTCTGGCTGTTTCCCTGGCAACAGATGCTTCCTGTTTGTCTGTCGGTGTTGCCATGGAGCAAAGGGTGAAGGGGGGGTGGGGTGGGGGGGTGAGGAGTCCTGAAGGGGACACCGGGGCTCGAACGTCTGACCTCCGCGAAATTGCGGCCGGCAATTTCTCAGAACTGGAGTAGTGGGAGAAGCAAGAGAAGCAGGAAAAGCAGGAGAAGCAGGAGCAGCAGGAGAAGCAGGAGAAGCAGGAGAAGCGGGAGAAGTAGAAGCAGCAGGAGAAGCAGGAGAAGCAGGAGCAGCCGGAGATCTGGTGATGCTCATCCGACCTGAGGAGTGGTTCACATGTTCAGAAAAAGAAGGAGAAAGAAGGAGAAAGAAGGAGAAAGCAGGAGAAAGCAGGAGAAAGAAGGAGAAAGAAGGAGAAAGAAGGAGAAAGCAGGAGCAGCAAAGCGTGAAGTCGTCTCGTGTCTTCTCCTTCTGGTTCGTTTGAGGCTGACATGAAACATTTGGTACAACGTTCATCGAGGATCCAGGATCTCAATCAGGGGCCACAGTTTACCCAGAGGGGCCGACTGAGTGTCCAGCGTCCAGGTTGGATCCTGATTCAGGAAGCTTCTCATTTCAGTCAATCCTTTACTGTTCGCTCTGAAGCTGTGAGCAGAGCCACACACTGTGCCCGGCCTCATTGGAAACCACTGATCCCAACAGTTGAATGAAATCCTCTTCATGTTTTCCAGCTGTAAATAATATTCTATTTAACTAAAGATGAACAAAGATGGTTAATAAATGACCAGATGAACCGGCTCGTGGCGGTGAGGCAGGTCAGCTGACAGATTGGACCCCAGAGTCGCTGTGAGAACATGTTTCTGTGATCACTGGCCCTGGAGGAGTTCCAGAGGATGAAACCTTCCAGACCTTTTGTAATGAAGCATGATGTGTTAACGCTGCTCATCACGTCTCTGTCACACTGTGAATCTCCACAATACAACGCTTCGCTGAGAGAAACTCAATCGATGCAGATCTCCAAACTTGACTTTAGAGTTATTGCAGCTGCTTTGTCTTCAGCTTTTCTCTTTTGCTCATTAAAAAACCTGTGTCGTGATTTCCATCTCCTAAAAGTGGTACCGCCAGCCTCAGCCCATCGTTGGCTCTCGCGCAGTCAAAGACACATTCTTCCCTTTGCGTGTTGTTGCCTCCTCTTGTGCGCGACTCACAGGTGTCGAGCTGCAGCCGAGAGCTTTGAAGTAATTGTGTCTTTGTAGAGCAAAGAGGCCGTAATGACACTTGTGGCATATTTGTCTAAGAATACCAGACGTAGCTGAGTGCTGCTTCACGCGTTGTGTTTGATAAAGACCTGGAACAACATCACAACTCTGCTCTCGGTGCAGATGTTTAAAGAGGAGCTCTACGCCAAGAGCGACCGCAGTGTTTTGGCAGGCGGTGTGGGGGGGTGGGGGGGGGGTGGGGGGGGTATACCTGTATCCACCGAAAGAAAAAACACAATAGCTTCTATCCCGTGATCTTCTCAAGTTCACAGGTACAACACATGGTTAGTAAGTGTGTATATGCGGGGGAGTATCTTGTTGCACACCAGCAGCCTGTCCCCCCCCCCCCCCCCCGACTCAAGCTCTGTCAGGAGATAAAAAGAAGAAACGCAGCCGAACGAGAGAGGGACACACAGAGCGACTTCAAAGCTGCTCAAGAATCTCTTTAAACACGGTTCTCCGAAGACCACATCAAACACAGGGGGGGAGGGAGGGAGGCATTTTCAGGGTTCACGTGTACTGTATGTGTGTGTGTCTGTGTGTGTGTGTGAGTGTGCATCATAACATGGTGCAGAGTTGCAGAGATGCATCCAGGCTACGCTGCATCAACCAAAGTGTGGACAAGAAAGAAAAAGGGGCTGTCAGCTCTGATAAAGAGTTTGGATTGTGTGTGTGTGTCTGTGTGTGTCTGTGTGTGTCTGTGTGTGTGTTTCTTCTCATTCTGGGAGGCCTCTCCAGCACCCAGAGAGCACTTCAGCACAGCGGCTGCCAAGGAGACGATCAGAGGGTGGCCCCGCAGCCCACACACACGCTCACGCAGACTCACCCTCACACACACACACACACACACACACACACACACGCACAAGCCTCATGCTCTTATATTGTGTATAAACCAGAGTGGATATTGATTGTTTTAAACAGAGCATTTACGACACAAGTGCTATTCCTAGGGCTTAAAGTACACCCACACACGTTTTCCCCCATGATGCACACACGAAAGCAACACAAACGCACACACACACACACACACAAATGCACAAACAAAAAGAAAAACATTCAAACACACATTCCTGACATCCCTGTTAAACTGTCCAGTATCATTTGCGGACAACACAACACAATCACATCTGACTGGACGGCCCTCGTCAGGAGGTCAAGAGGTCGTCCATGTAGCTGAAGACGTTTCCGGTCTCACTCTGTAACTGGTGGATAAAGATAAAGGCTCCTGCACTGGAAAGTGTGGAAAATTCCAGTGTCTGAACCAGTGGCTCCTTCTTTTCCTTTTCTCTTCATGGTCTTCTTCCTATTCCTCTGTTATTCTGGTTCTCTGGTAGACGAGCCATTGTGGCGCTGCATCCTCCCTCTGGACCTTTCTTTCATCGGGGTCTGAGCGTGACCTTGACCGTCTCCTCGTCTGTCTCCACGTCTCCTCGTCTGTCTCCTCGTCTGTTCTGCTTTGTTTTGTCTTCCTGATTCCTCGATTGACCGTAACATTTAGTTATCTGTCTCAGTAGCTCAATCCCGAGGCTGCATTTGAAGACACCGTGGCGCCACTAGGCTGTCCCGTTCCCATGTGTCCTTTTATTCCCAAGAATTGAAAAAAGCTCCAAAGTGTGGATCCGTCTCGCCCTGACCTTTCCCAGAATTCATTGCGCTTCAGTTGACAAATGTCCAGAGCTTGAACGTGTAAATGACGGATGGATGGTCAAAAGTCCCTTTCAGTTTACTGCCTTCATCTTGCAGAGTTCTTATGAAGCTGCGGTGAACTGGTGGGAGATGGAATCTGGAGATAATCTAAAGAGCTGTGAGTCCTTTGATGCCAGCGGAATCTATCACATCAGAGTTTACGTCACTTGTTATCTGCGTCTTCCATTGTATTAACAACAGACGTGTATAGACACGGACGTGAAAACACACAAACGCACCCGACCACAGGAAGCGATCACATTTTGAAGCATCCTCTCTGCCCCCTCAACATCCTGTGTGAAAACCTTCGCTACCGCAGCCTCACAGGAAGTGGAGTCTGCGAGGAAGGACTCGGGAGGGGGGAGGGGGAGGGGGGGGGGTTGGATGGGACGTGACGGGGACCACGCCGCACTCGGAGCTGAGCTGAATGAACAAGTGACGCGAATATTGCAATCAATACTAAAAGAGTTTGGGCTCAATGCCACTTCCTTCTCGCTGGGAGTTGAACCGTGTCTGACAGGCGCCGGGTGGAATCCATTCATCGCCACACAAGACCCCGACCTGAAAGAGTCTGAGGGTCTGACGCTCCAGATGATTCGCCTCAGGACATTGTTCTGCTCTGTGATCCTGGTTAATGGAGCCGCGGATGTGGGTGGATGGCTAACGCAAGCAAGGGCAGAGGGAGGATGATGAAGAAGAGGTGGAGGAGAGAGAGAGAGAGAGAGAGAGAGAGAGAGGAGGCACCTGCTGGGTCCACATGGCTTTGAACGGCCGAGTTTAAGTGGCTGCGCTCACGCACGCATCGGTCTGAGGCGCAGTGGAGACTCGGATCAAGGCGATTGGCCACGTGGTTTGTGTTAACCGGCGGGCGAACAGGAGACAGTGTTCAGGTGCAGGCTGTAAAAAGAACGGTGGAGAAGAAAGAAACAAGTAAAAACAACACAGAGGTCGGTGAAGATCAAATGAAAGTAGAGTAAGCAACACGAAGAGGAGAAGAGGAAGGTGGCAACACTTTAAAAATTCTGCCTTTGCACAAAATCTGCGTATGACGATTATGGTACGGTTCGAGGGGAATTCCAGTATTTTTCAACTTAGGGCCTATTTTTTATAAATACGTGTGAGGTGCTTAAATTTTTGACATTTGGAATCAGTCGAGTAGATCGTGTGATTTAATGGGGAAACTGAGACGGTCCAGTAAAGCATCAAAACACGGGATGGACAAAGGTCACGACAAAGGTCACGACAGTTTGATGAACTCACAGGAGAATTTAACAGCTCAAGAGTCAAATATGTTTTTCTTCTGAGTCACCAAACAATCTGTAACATCCAAGCTACGATAACTAACCCTTAAATCATAGTTTATTAAGCTTTAGAGAAATATTTCCTAACCTAAAAGGGGTTTTCCAATATTTCATAACTTGGGCCCTAGGTCTAAATTAATGGGTTTTGCAGGACAGATCTGGAATCAGCCCCGTACATCACCTCAGATCTTGTGGCAGTTCAGTAAGCGTCGACTTCTCCTTCTCACCATGCAGCAAACGGCTCAACTTGTTATTCTGGGTCTTGGTTAAGAGTCTGACGGTGAATTGTAAATTCAGCGAACCACCCTAACTACTTATCACACATATATAAGTGATATTGATCTTAATCGTTCCCCTAAGAGTCTAATTATTAGTTTAAAAGTTGTCCTGTGAAAGATCTTTGACTGCCGCTGCACGTCGGGTCAGTGCAGGAGCGTCTGTGCTGCATCGTGAACCTCGACCATAACAGAGAGCTGTCGAGTTGACCTCTGACCTTCAGGCTGTCGCAGTGGAAACAGCTTAATAAGCATCACTTCCTGTGCACCACGGGGATTTTTGTCACTATTACAGATGATGCTTATATATTTATTCCAAAGAATATGTCACTAAACTGTGACCTTATCAGCATCTCTTCAAAAGCACCCCTTAGTGTTTCTATAGTGCAGAGGATGAGTGTGTGTACTCTGTGTGTGTGTGTTTGTGTGTGTGTGTGCGTGTGTGTGTGTGAGAGATAAAACGGTTGATAGGGGAGATAACCAGTAAGTGTGTACTGTGAGTTTTTCAACCCACTCAGTACAGACGCACATCTGTATGTGAATCCACCTGCATGCAATCATCTCCAGTAAACACAACATCCGCACTCATCCGTCACAAAGAGAAGCCGGTTGGCTCATCCGGTAACACACACACGTTCAAACACACGTTCAAACACCGAGATCACTTTTCCATTTCAACACTCAACCGCCGTCCGTGCACACGTCCGTGAATTCAGCTTCGGATGTCAAGAGATTTCTGAGTCATGGATTCTGAATGCTTGTGTTCTTGGCAGAGATTACAGCCGCATAACATCAAATGAAAGTTGGGCAAACACACACACACACACACACACACACACACACACACACACACACTGCAGAGTCAGTTTTCGAGTGTGTGTTTCTAGGTGAAGCCAACGGACTGCAGACTTTCAGCCAAGTTTGCACGTCAGGTTTCTTTAGCATCTGAAAACTGAAACCCTTCAGAGTGGCGGGGCGTGGCAGCGTGTCAAATAGATGAATGGATCTGATCTCAAACAGTCGCTGCACCACATCGTCGTCTGAGAGCAGCGGGGGGGTGAGGCTGCGACTCTCGATATCACTCACAGCTCAAGAGAAAGTTGACGACTCCCTGCAGCTGCTTTGTTTTAACAGAGAATCTTGAATCACTCTCTGACTAGGAGTTTTAATCAGACCAAAGTAACAGAAAAGCGAGAGATGTGGCCTGGAAATAGAATAAAATAACAATATGAAAGTGAAGCCGAAGCTAAACTGTGTGAAATGAGTCCTTCATACTGTCTCTGTGTGTGTCTGTAAGTCAGAGATGAGAGAGTGAAGTGGAAACAGCAGCAGCACATCTACCTGCTGTGTGTGTGTGTGTGTGTCTGTGTGAGGAGAGAGTGCTGGGGGGAGACCACCTACACTTCCACCTGCTCTGCCTTTTAGAGGGGCCCTCTTCAATCACAAGGCTGGGGTCATTATGGATGCGAGCCTCCAGCCGCCAGGCATTGTTTAGCTATTTCTGTCCTCGCACTCTTCAGAGAAACATCGAGCAAGAACCCATTAAAACCTGAGCTTCAGACTGGAGCAGGAAACATCAGGAGCTGAACATCAGAGTGTCCATGTCTTTAAAAACCTCCGCGGTGCTTTCTGAGGCAACATGTGGACTCTGAGCTCCGTGTTCTCCCAGATTCTCCTTCTGAGGAATAATGTTTCATGATTTAACTCCGTCGAGAAGCGTCTATCCCACCTGTGCAGGGTGTAGATAATGGATGGATGAATGGATGGATGGATGGATGGATGGATGGTACATACATGTGATAATAAATGGAAGACATACACCCAGACTGACACAACGATGAGGGATGACAGAGCAGTGTGAAGATGACTAAGTCCAAACTTTCAGAGTGAGAAGTTGTTTGTTGCTCGACTTCAGGGAAAACAACACAAAAGCCTCTGACATCTTTTCTTTCCCCCACGTTTGTGAAGCTGTTACACAAACCACGTGTTTTAACACTGTTTTGCTTTGAAAACTTTGTTCTCAGGGTTTTTCTCCAAGTCGTTGCTGCTTCCGAACTTCTCCCATCCGGCCAGATATCTCCTTCTGACTACAAACGCTAGTAAACAACTCTCCCATGAAAACAATTAAACAGTAATTTGCGACCAAAGCGAATCTTAAATTGCCCAGTGAGAGTCTATATTTGGAGCAGGGCTTCCTGAGCACACTACTTAAGGTAAACTACATTAAATGTGAGGTAATTAGTGCGCCACACAACAGACCACAAGCTGCTAATTGTGCTGCCTGTGGTCTACGTGCCTCCACCCAGAGGAACCTGCAGACTCGAGTCGGCTCATCGTCCCGGCGCAGGAACACGCAAACAGTAATTGTCAGGTGAGATACAAAAACATGTCTGAGAGCCAAGGCACAGTGTGTGTGTGGGTGTGTGTGTGTGTCTGTTCGGTACAAGGTGTACAAGGTGGAGCACCAGTAAAAGTGAATTTACATACGTGAGTAAGAGTGTGAGCGAGAGTGCGTTGTCTGTCTGGCTGTGTGTGTGTGTGTGTGGGTGTGTGTGGGGGAGTCGGATGGATTCTACAGCTTCACCCCGAGGGCGTCTGTGTCCAGGCTTGTTCCAGACGTGCCAGGTCCCGGGCGTCGGGATTCGCTCCCAGTTACGGGATAACGCAAACGCCGCCCGAGGCCGAAGAGGAGATGCAGACGAAGTCAAAAAAAAAGAAAACACAATTCTGAGGTATTTTCATGTTGACAGTAAAACCTGCATTTGGATGTTTGCCCCCAGAAAAGTGCCGGCGCTGCATCTTTCCCTCAGAACCATCTGCAACCTGAGAAAATCCCTGTGGATATCTGTGACACAGACCCACAACAGCACGACAATAATGAGTAACAGCACATGTGTGTTAACGCTGGTTGTGTTGATTTCATATTACGATGTCTGAGGGTGTGTGTGAGATCCAGAAGTTACTCAGTCGGCTGTCATCGCCGTGAACTCAGCACCTCTCTGTTTTTACCGACCGGTGACTTCACTGCCATCGAGGTCGTGACCTTCCCGACATCCACCCCCCCCCCCCCCCCCCCTCCCGCCTGAAGGGATTCCCTGGGTCTGGTTTTCACCTCTAGGGCACCGGGACATTCTGGTGTCTGGCGCTGCAAAGTTTCCGCTGTATTTATTTGGACACGGACTGAGAGGGAGAACCAGGAAGACGACCAGACACTCGGAGAGGAGACTCAACACAGACACGACAACAACAACTCTGCTGACTGGCAAAGAGGAAAAGGGAGTTTTGCAGGGCATATGTGACTGCTCTCACACACACACACACACACACACACACACACACACACACACACACATACTTCTGATCTGAGAGCTGGAGCAGTTCACAAACTCCTCCACAGAGGGAAGTAACTGCTCTGGCTGATGATTTATATTAATCCCCCCAAAACATTACCCCCAGATCACGAGCTCGTCTGAGGCTGACATGGCAAATTCTCTGGAGGCATTTTGTTTTAATAAAAGCCAAAACCCAGGTTCCACCATGTGGCAGATAAAGAAACCAAAAGGAAACACACACACACAGACACACACAGACACACACATAGCGGCGGCGGCTGCGGCGGCCTGTCTGAGCCAAACCATAACTGAGACGACCCACTCAAAGGAAATCTCAGACTCGCTTGGCAGACGGCAAACACACACACAGGGATCAAATGTGTGTGTCGGCTTCGGCGGAGAGGAGGAATTCATGCGACAGATCATTTGCCACTTGAAGACTGTGAGGATAAAATGTCAACTATCTCAAGTCCCTGCCCTACACACACACACACAGACACACACAAACACACAAACACGTACACACAGAGGAAAGATCTGGAGCCAATTGTTCGCTCATGCCACAACACCCTCACCCCCGCATTCCCCTCTGTTACTCTAAATGTCCTCCTGCGCTACAGGCTCCCGAGCTCTTAACTTATAACTCTGAAGAGGCCGAGATCGTTAAGAGCACATTGTGTATTCATTACCACGACGGCCTGTTCCTGCACCGCAGCCTAATGAGCGGAGAGAGAGAGAGAGAGAGAGAGAGGGATGGATGGAGGAGGACGAGCGATGGAGCAAAGACACAAAGGTCGAACGGATCAGCCGGACACGGACACACACGTCGACCTCTGGCTCTGACCCACACTTTTGACCGGCTAACAGCTTCTATAGCCCTTCTCCCTCTCTCTCCCTCTCTCTGTCTCTCTCTCTCTCCCTCTCTCTCCCTCTCTCTCTCTCCCTCTCTCTCCCTCTCTCTCCGTGCAGAGCTTGGTGTGCTCCAGGGCGAGCGAGGCTGCGGTCAGCTACCTGACTCACGGCTCCTACAGGCGGTTTCAGGTTCACTGAGCAGGACGCACACAGGGCCCTCGCTAACGAGATCTCAGAGTCCTCTTAGTAAGCGTGGTCGTGAGTGCATGTGGCCGCCCAGCAGGCTTATTGACCCCCCCCCCCCCCCCCCCCCCCCCCGTCCTGTTTATCATGAAGAACTGTGACAGGCCCGGCGTTAACAGATGCGGACACTTGTCTCTTATTCTGAAGGGGATCAAAGAGACAAGTTGTCCCTTCTTTTGCCTGAGGAATGATCAAAGGTTTCACTTGGTGTAAAGTTGCGGCTTCAACATGGATTTCATGTCACGTAAAATATGAAATGAACAATATAAATATATATTTCAGTGACATTATGTTTTCTGCCCTGTGCGTGGAAGTATAGGCGTCTTTCTCTCGCCGACTGTCCGACCCTAACCCGATGACCAGGTGGTGGCGCTACAGGAAATCAAGAGAATAAGGAGGGCAGCAGTGTTCGCTGCTTTTGGGTCAATGACAGTTTACAGTAAAAAATGTCCGTCTCTAGTCGACCCACCAATCAACCGAGTGATATTTCCGTCCCCGGAGCACTCGCTGCTATTATAACCAAAAATAAAATCCCATCAGGGACACAAATGAATCCATAATGAAATTCTCTGGTTTTATTCCTGCAAAACACTTCAGATGAAATATGATGAGGTCCTTTGACAACATGTCCTGGTACATTCAGGGAATGGGACATTCACTGCAGCACAATTTCAGTTCCTCATACACAACAAAAATAAACAATTACAAAAGGAAATTGCATGACCTCAGATTTCGTGTCTCGATGCTGTCGTGCAAAATGAGACGAGCTGGTGAATGTCAAGCGTCTCTGATTAGAGAAGATCACAAACTTCCACCTTTAGATGAACGACACGCGAAGGCCGAACGAGTGGAGGCGAGCAAAACACCAGCAGGCCATCATGTGATGTTGACGAGGATGAAGATGATGAAGATGATGGATCACTCTATTAATAGCCCTGGCAGTAGTGACCACACTGACCACAGTCACAAAGGAGGACAGCAGCCCCATGGATGAGAGGCCCCATTATGTCCAAATGAAGGAGTCAGCCGCTCTGTCAAGAGGCCACTTCACAAACAAACCTCATCTGACTGAGCCCGTCTTTATCTCTCCCCTCGCCCGCCCGCTCGCCCCGCGCCGCTACCACCACTCCTTTCTGCTGAGTGGGTGTTTGGAGGAGTTGCGAAGGTCAGGGGAAAGATGTGAGGAGGGAGCTCGGGGCCGTGACCTCTGCGTGGCCTCGGTCGGCCCGAGCCCGGCTGAGTCACAGAGACACGGAACAGGATCGCCAACCGAAAAGAGGCAGAGGACAAGTAGGCTGCAGGCTGGCGCTGACAAAAGGAGTTGTTGTGCAGAGGTGGCGAGGCACAATGGGACGGTTTGAGAGGAGGAGGTGAGGACGGCTCTATCCCCCCCCCGTAAGCACCTTACTGTGAAAGCCTGCTTTGTCAGGAGACAGATAGATTCAGGAAACTCAGGGGATTTTCCCCCTGTGTGTAGGAACTGGTGACATTGTGTTAGAGAGCAGGGAGAAGAAGAAATAAACTTCTGCACACACATCTTAAACTATCTTCCTAGTTGTTGTGGACAAAAGATAAAATGCCACAAGTCCAGCCTCTGTTATCTTTCACTTCACTGATATGATGAAAGTAAATGATGTGGGAGACAATGGATAAAAAATTTCCACTGCATGCATATGTGGTCAGAAAGAATCCGACGCCCATGAACACTCCACCTTGAAAGAAATACGTGCTCACACACACATACTCCCCCCCCCCCCCCCCCCCCCCACACACACACACACACACACTCACACTTTGCTTAATCTTACGGTGAACAGCTTCCTTCCACCCTCTGGCTTTGCCGTTTCCCAGGAACGAGAGCAGGTAACACTCAGTTGGTTTTGGCGCTCGTCCATCTGAACCCGGCTGTTACCAGCGAGTCTGTTGCCAAGCAGCTCGTCCTGCCCTGCAACTCTTTGAAAGTTTGCCCAAAAAAAAAATATGCAAATCAAATAACAAACAAACACACAATCCTAGAGCAGTTCCCGGGCGATAACGAGGACGTGTGTATTTATATATACACACACACACACACACAGAAAGCAGAAGTCGATATCAGGAACTTTGATGCTTGAGCATAGAGAACAACTCTAAATCTAAACAGACTAAACAGAGATGTGACTAATCGAGATGTGACTAAGACGTCTGCAGCTTCTTTTTGTTTTTTTTGTTTTTTGCAGAAAGCTGAAACCTGATAACTGAATGGTTCCAGCTCCTCGGCACAGGTCGTTGTTTCAGAGCTGAACCCGGCCCAGGACTCACACCACCGACATGATGATTAGCAGAGATTGTTTCAGGACACAAACATCATCACATATTAATGCACACATCGTGTTCACACATCTGTCCCTGGTTGGGGAAGGGGGGGGTGTTCCTTTTGTCCAACATTTGGCCGGATGGCAGCGTGCCACCTCACGAGCGTTCCCGTAAACACTCGCCGCTCTGGACCCTGTGCTGCTGTGCTCTGCCAAAATGTCACCAGGACGGTGGTCAGCCTCCACCGCAGAGCTGAATAAAACCCTAAACCAGAACCGAGCGGAGCAGCAGCAGCAGGGAACAGCTGCACAGAGAATAGAATTTATAAGGGAGGTGGCAAAGTGGAGGCACAACACTGCCAGGAACTGTTGTTTTCCTCTGTTTGTCCATATTCCCATGGATACTGACAAAAAGGCACAGAGTTAAAACTGTGGCTGTGGATACCAGAGAATTACCTGGGATGAAGTTAACTGGGATCGGGCAGGGACACCCTGAGACAGTGAAGGACATGGTGAAGGAGTGTGTGTGTCCTCCTCTGTGCAGCAGTTGTTGAGTAACTTGTGTCCTAGCAGCACTTTTCCCTTTTGGCCTGAACATGATAACAGGGTCTGTCGGAGCTGACATGCTTCTTCACATCACATGCATGTTGTTACAGGGCACTTGGGACTCTTCACTGCCAACAGGGGCAGCGGGCTGGAAACTTGGCCCTCGACTGCAGGACGGGCTGGAAACACTGAGACTGACCTGAGAACCACGGAGGGGAAGAATCAACAATGGGGCCAGTATTTAAAAATCAGGGCTTTATTGTTTATTTGTAGGTTTACTATGTATCATCTTTATTACATTTACTATATGTAAAGTAGTGTTTGTGTTTTTTGCAACTTTATCCACTTGTATATATTTAATACTTGTTAAGATACTGTACAAACAATGTCTTAGTTAGAACCAAAGACCTCATGGGATAGAGGGGACAGATAGATAGATAGATAGATAGATAGATAGATAGATAGATAGATAGATAGATAGATGGATGGATAGATAGATATATAGATAGATAGATACATAGATAGATGATAGATAGATAGATGGATAGATAGACAGATAGATAGATAGATATATGGATAGATAGATAGATAGATATATGGATAGATAGATAGATAGATAGATAGATAGATAGATAGAAAGATAGATAGATAGATAGATAGATAGATAGATAGATAGATAGATAGATAGATAGATAGATAGATAGATAGATGGATATATAGAAAGATAGATAGATAGATAGATAGATAGATAGACACATGTCCACTGCTGATCTTGACTGATCTGCTCATTTTAATAAAGTGCGTCTGGATTGAATCTATCTTCATGTCTCCAGCTCTCGTCTGTAAACTTTAGATCTGTCGTTGAGGTGTTTCTTGGTCAGATTCCTCCCTCAGGTCCGGAGGAGGCCGGTGGATTGCGTGACGCCTCCGGACTGGTTGTCTCCATGCGGGGACACAGCACACACAGCTGGAGGTGTTTGTTGTTCTTTTGGAAGTTTGAAGACAGCGGTTAACTTCTCCTCGACTGAAACAGGTGCACCGCTCTCTCCTATGCGCTCTCAGAGATTTAACCTCAATTCCACCGCTTAAAATGAAAAGTCACTTTAATGAAGCCTCACAGATCAAAAGGATGAAGGACCGAGTTGATTAAGTGGGTTTGGCTTTTCGCTGAAGCAGCTCAGCTCTATTTGCCTTTGGTGATCAAAGCAGCGTTATGTAGGCAACGTGCCCAGCATCAGCAGCACCTCGCAAATCTGTCAGGAAGCTGGAGGAGCTCCTCCTGTAAGTGATCACAGGCTGCTTCTCTGCTGCAGTGGTGCGTGTGTGTCAGTCCAGGTCACACTGGGACAGAGATAAATCATAGTTTAATATTCATATCAGCAATATTAAAAATGAAAGAAGCGATTGAATAGAGGCTGTTTGAAAGTGACCAGTAAGAACAGATGTATTTACCGACATGTCTCAGGTCACTTCTCTAAAACTAAGCAGCACATTTTAAAGTTACTGATTTGCAATATGACACATGTCTTATATTATTATTATTATTGCTGTTGATATTAATATCATGTTGCAATACAAACTAATACTAATTGTGAAAAGGGAAGAAGTACACAGAGTAGGACAGACAAACAAATGGAGTATATGATACTGTTAGTACTTTACAACCCAATGATCATATTATTATTTCCCTTTATTTATATTCATGTTTTCATTTACTTTACTTTGCTTGTATGTTTATCTGATTGAGTAGAATTTTTTTGTGTGAGTGTATCAGATAAAGTTCCTCGTTCTAAACACACACACACCCACACACAGACACACACCCACACACACACACACACACAAACAGAAGGAGCTGGAATGCTGCTGGAATGAGGCCCTGGTGGGCGTGGCTTCCCGGTTCTCCAGGAGAGGAACTGCTACGTCAGCGTGGCCATATAAGGAGCGCGGACTTCCTCCACAGGTTGCCTGACAGTAAACAATCCGGCGTCTGAACAGTAAACACGTTTCTTTAACCTCTGGAAGATAAATCATCATAAAGTAACGAGTCCCAGCTTCCGGCTGGAGGAGAAACATCTGTATTCTGAGGAGAACACATCTGTATTCGGAGTGAATATTTACGCATGAAACGAAAACTAGATCTCACCTTCTCCAACAAACCCTAATTCAACCCATACGCGCGCAAATCCGTGCGTAAAAGCGTGAATCTGTTCGATTCCCCCTCCGGCGGCCGTCCCCTCCTCTCTGCCCGGGCTGTGGTGCCTGCAGGCCCCGCTGACAGCCGCGTCTTCCCGGCATCCGCGTCACTCCTCGTCGGATCCCTGTGGGGCGTGGAGTTTGCGCAGGCTCGGCCAATCAGCGCGCGGCTCCGGCTTGTCTCGTGCACTTGCCTTTATAAATAAGCACGCCGCGCTCCGCCTGGTACACACACCTCAACACGCACCGAGAGCAGCACAGCACGAAGGAGGAGTTCAGACCCAAAGTTTACTGAGGAACAGAAACTGACCGAGGACCAGTGGAGGACACCGCAGCTGCCGGGACAGAACCTTGGACTTTCACTCTTTCTCGCTCCGGAGTGATTTTGATTTCGTTTTCCTTGAGGAACTCCTGAATGATCTCTGCTCACTGTGACATTTGTTGATTTACCCAGAGACGGTGTTTCCAGATCAGCTGCTCAGCGTCAGCCCCCTTTTCTCTCCCTACGACTTTATGTCTACAAAGATGGAGCAGCCGTTCTATCACGACGACTCCTTTCTGTCGGCGTACGGCCACTCGGAAGCAGCCATGCACGACTACAAGCTGCTGAAGCAGAACATGAACCTGAACTTGACCGAGTCTTATCGCAGCCTGAAGAGAGCCGAGGCGGAGCACTACCAGGGGGCGCACCAGGACATGGGCTCCCTGAAGCTCGCGTCCCCGGAGCTGGAGAGGCTCATCATCCAGAACAGTAACGGGGTGATCACCACCCCCACGCCCGGCCAGTACTTCTACAACCGCGGCATCACCGACGAGCAGGAGGGCTTCGCCGAGGGCTTCGTGAAGGCGCTGGACGAGCTGCACCAGATGAACGAGATGCCTCCTCCGAACGTGTCCATCGGAGCCGGTGGAGTAACGTGTTCAGCGGCGGCCTCTAGCGTCTTCGGCTCCGCGCTGCAGCCGGAGCCTCCGATCTACACCACGCTGAACGCGTACTGCCCGAACCCGAGCCTCTCGTCCGCGTCCAGCTACCCCACCGCCACCATCAGCTACCTGCCACCGCACCAGCACAGCCACCTGCAGCCCTCGACGCACGGCGTGCACCACTTCGGGCACGCTCTCCCCGGCTCCGGGCTCCACCCGCAGCGGCTCATCTCCCTGAAGGAGGAGCCGCAGACGGTGCCGGACCTCCTGAGCAGCGACGGCTCGCCCCCGATGTCTCCCATCGACCTGGACACCCAGGAGCGGATCAAGGCGGAGCGCAAGCGGCTGAGGAACCGGCTGGCGGCCACCAAGTGCCGGCGGCGCAAGCTGGAGCGCATCTCCCGGCTGGAGGACAAGGTGAAGGGGCTGAAGAATGACAACGCGGGTCTGTCCAACACGGCGTCGGTGCTGCGGGACCAGGTCGCCCAGCTCAAACAGAAGGTCCTGACGCACGTGAGCAGCGGCTGTCAGCTGATGCTCACCAGCAAGATGGAGGCGTTCTGAGCGACAGAGACTAATAAGAGACTGAGAAGTAGAAACACTGGAGTCATGTCCTGCAGGCGCAGCACTGGATTACCGGCTGGTGTGTTGTCGGCACCGGCAGCAGCACGGGGCCGGGGTGGGGGGTGTAGACAACTCTGTAGAGGCTATGTGGGGTGAAGAGACTGAATGAAATGGTACTTCCGGATGCTGGACACCGCTCAAGGGACCATTCAACCCTTGAACCCAGGGCCGCATCCAGACCGAACAGACACTGAGCAACACGGGCCCCTCACGGGTTCACTAATGGTAGAAAATGGGAAAATGATATTTGTACTTTTTGCAGCTGATGTCGTCAAGAAACGCTGCGTTTATTCATTGTGTAAATTATTCTGTTTGTCCGGTTGACCCAGACAAACTTAACACATCCAATGTTTACAATGTATTTTTTATTTTGTCTTGTGTATTTAAGTAAAGTATCTTGAAATGAGACTGAACATGTGACCTCGAGTGTTTGTTTGAATTTATATTTATAAATAGAGGAAATCTATAACTCACATAAACAGCAGGAAAGCTGTGATGGTGTCATGGTAACGATAACACAGTGTGTTGCTACGCACAGAGCGCGCTTGCGTAATACGTAGGCCTTTCCTAATTACGCACCGGCTTGTCCATATATGGGCATGTCGGTGACTAGCTCGTCACAGGGGAGGAATTCTGGGAACCCCCGCCCAGGTCGAAGCAAGCTGCTGTCAGCTCAGTCACCGCCCCCCCCCCTGCTGTATCGAGAGGGGTGGCGGAATTTCCTTTTCTTATCGTAGACCTTTAGGACCAACCTGCCACACACACGCAGAGCAAAGTGCAACGACGCTGCTCTAACTTCCTGGATGAGAATAAGAAGTAGATCAATAACTTTTAAAAACCACGCAACACAACATCCAACACTCTTAATGACACAATCCCCCACACAGCCACATTCCGAAACCTCTCATCCTGTCGCTGCCGCTCGCGCGTAAAAAGCCAATTTAGCCGCATCTGATGTGTGTTGGTATGATAAATAAATCGCACACGGGAGGGGAAGTGACAGCGGCTTCAGGAATGTCGGGGGCGTCTCAAGATGCCACGCCGACTTGGCACAGCACCGGGGCGTGAGTGGGCGTCCGGAGCGCGCGGGAGCATCTGTGTGGATGCACGGAGTCGAGCGCGCTGCCAGGGATAAACATTCTGCTGGGAGGCATCACCGGCCAAGTATGTGCCGCACCAGGGGCTCAGGGGACGGATATAAAGGGGGGAAAGTCCCGCGTTTTAAAGATGAGGATGAGTCAGTAACTGTCCACGCAGGGGTCAGTGGCCCCAAAGGTGAGGGGGGGCAGTGGGAGGACTATAAACTGGCCTTGAAGTCTGGAGATTCCCCCTGGAAACTTGAGATGAGGTGATTCAGTGCGTAAAGAGCGGTGGGTACGATGAGGTGAGCGTTGACCCAGAGGTAGGTTGAACCAGAGCAACCTGGTCTCAGGGAAACTGGAGGTGGGGTTTCTGTCCTCTGACGTGCACGTAAACAACAGGGGAGTGAAAATCCAGCTCTCAGTAAAAAGAAACCACTTCAAGAGAGCGTGCGAGCGAGAGCTGCGGTCCGCGCGCACTCTCACCTCGAGCTGTTTTGGAGACGAAGGTTTCTCGACGTCCTGTCATCTGACGCGTATTTAAATCGCCTCCTTTCCATCAATAACAAGTCCCCGATCTGCTTTTTGTGCCATGAACGTGGAAACTAATCCGGGTGCACCCACGCGAAGTCTCATTTTCTGTGACTTTTTACCAAGAAATCTGTATTTCAGGGGATTTACATTGGTTTAAACTCATTGTCAGTGTTTTTACAAATAACCGACACGTCTGTGGTGAGAATCAGCTCAGATCTTCATGAACCATCACTCAAATCTGTGGCCCTGAAGAAAAGGGTTTTATTTCTTAAGGCTTGAATTATTCATGAACGTTAATGATGGTGTCTCCTAAATAAAAAAAACACAAATCCTCACAAAAATCACAGCTTGCAGCTTCTAATCAAAGACATACTCTGAGAGAAATATCCCCAGTGTCTCCATTTACGCACACAGCAGGCCCACATATTATAATCCACACGCACACGCACACACACGCACTCCAGAAACAAGCCAATTGAAGCCATACCGGCTCTCAACGCGCCTCGGCCCACAACCCACACTGAGTGTCTGTGGGAACATCTGTGATGTGAACGCTGACGTCTGAAGAGCTCTGGGTGGGTTTGATTTTCCTCCATCAGGCCCCCTCCCCTCCCACACACACACGAACACACGCACACGAACACACACGCACACACACACTCAGACGCCTGGCTCTGTCACTCTCCCTCTCTCCGATCTTGTGTTATCTTCTAGAGGACCATGAATATTCCTCCCACCTTGTTGTGGCCATCTGAGGTTCCTACAGAAGTTGGGTGTCACTGCATCAGCGGTTCTCCACCAGACCTGGTTGGAGGGAAGTTTTCTGCAGTTACAGAGAAACACACATGAGACGAGCCACATGTTTTTAATGGGAATTGTAATTATTAGATTAGGCAGCAGATTCATTAATCATCTTTGCCAGGAATTGAACACAGTCACACACTCACCACCTGCTCCCGTCATCAGTACAACGTGTCAGGGCCTCACAGACGAGGCCTTCACAATAAAACAAGACAAACCTGTGTCTCTCTGAATACAGGGAACTTATTGTTGGGTTTAAACTGTTTCATTTATAGAATTATGCTCATATGTGATCATTAGGTTTATCACCACAGCAGAGCTCAGGCCCAGAAAGCAGCATCCTACACGACAGTGGAATGATTTCTGAAGGTGCACAGCGTCACCTAGTGGAGGAAAACCGAAACAGATATTTAGACTCAGCAGCAACAGTCCTACTAGCAAACACTTCTCTTTCTATGATCCTGGTTTTTATGATGATGATATAATAATAATGATTATCACTTCTAAAAGATCCTGATAATAGTATATCCATTATTAGAGAAATATACCCTGTTGTGTAATATCCTTCAGCCATCCTGTGCCATAACATTTTAGAATTTACATATATAATTCTGTTAGAGTGTATGTTTTCATTTCCCCCACATTTATACATATGAAAATTACATATTGAAGTGTAATTGAATGACATGTGCCGCAATATTGAGGTTTAGGCTTAAAAGGAAATAACAGACAAATATTTCTAATCAAAGTTTGTAATTAACTCATATTTATTTTTTTTGTTTATACAAAAGCCAGGTTTCTGAATAAAAAACATTTACAAATTAATGTTACATCTAAAAGAATAAATCCTCACGAAAATATGTTTTTCATCTCGTTTATTTAAATACAAAATTTGAGTAAGATGATAAATTCAACAGAAATTGTCCGAGCCCCACTCCAGTCACCGTCTATCTCCTGGTTAAAGAACAAGCAACACAGGATAAATATTAAAAACACACGATTTGAAGTCAGTGGTGGTATGATGTGTAGCTATGTATTCTCACCTGCAGGGGGCGCACGCTGCTCTAATGTGAGTACCAGTCACTTCTAATGATGTGGTTTTAAATCCCCCTGTCACATGAATACTGTTGTAAAATGATCATTATTATTCATGGATCCTGACTTATTGGACGAGTCTATTCACTGGATTCAAATGATACGTCTCACTGTCGCTGCCAAGCCGAATGATTGGAGGAACTTTAATCTTCATTAAAGCCCAAAAGGCCTTAACTTTGAACGTGGATATTAAAATCACATGTTGACAGTGTTAATAAATGTTGTGCTGATACTTATTTGAATATGAGATTGTTTGAATTCCTCCCTCACAGCAGTGGAGCAAGTGAGTGACAGCTGTCAGAACACGAGCAGTAAACTGGGGCCTGACAGTGGTGAGGGGACATTGGACGGACACTGTCTGCTCCCATCATCGGAGCTGGAGGACACGTCTCCAGACACCAGATAATGATCATCTAATGAGTTTTGAACAAGGAGAAGATAATAAATACATAAAGCAGAGTTTCATTGCTGCCGCAGATGCAGAGGAACAAAACATTCTGATGTCTGTGTCTGTGTCTGTGTCTGTGTCTGTGTCTGTGTCCAGAAGTTTGATGTTTGTGACTCATTTTTTCCCAAGGTTTTTTAAAGGGAACACTTCTGAATAAGCTCGCTTCTTTTTCAAAATTCATCATCCTTGATAAAAGAAATCAAATCAATTGTAAACAAATCATATATTACCAATGTTAAAACTGCAGCTGAGTTCATCACTTAGAACTAGAACCCTTCATTTGACTACATGAACAGTATTCTTAATTTGCTGTCGTCTTCTTTGTTTTACATATTCTTCTTTTTCTTTCATTTCTTTTACATGATGCTTCCTTCTTATTTCTTATTCCTTTATTAAATAGTTTTTACTGATTTTTTCGAATGTCCAGTGTCCTGTCAGGATCATGTGTCTGTCAAAGCACTTTGTAAATAAAGGTGCTATATACATTAAGATATTAATATTATCATTATTAACACAAGTTGCATTATGAATGAAAACTTGATCAACTGAACACATTGTTACATAACTGCACTTTTCTAGTGTTAAATAACATCAAGTTTAAAATATATTGTTACGTATGATTATAATATCAAAAATTATATTCATAAGCTTCAGTTCATCCATCAGACAGAAACTGTGTGAGCCACTAAAAACATCCAGGTCAGGGTCGGGGGGGACATTTAGAAATTTTGTTTTTATTGAGAAAGAAAAGCACAGAAACATCACTTTCATCAGCTTCACCATAAATCACATGAATCAGAATCCTTTGTTTATTTTTACAAAACATTTACATCTAACAGTGCCTCTCTCTAGAGATACACAACGTGATTATAAAAGGAACATCCACCGTGCACTGATGATCCAAAGCTTTGTTGTGTGTGTGTGTGTTTCTGTGCATGGAAACCTCCCCTCAGGTATCAGGTGTGTCATCCATCATCTTCATCAGCCTCAGTTACAATCATCATCATCATCATCATCATCATCATCACAACAGTCACATCAGCATTTGATTCTCTGGCAACAACCTCCACTCGACAACATGTGACTCCAGGGTTTGAATGGACATTGATTTTGGATGAAGAGGAGAAATGACTGGATGTCGAGTGACGGGGTCGAGGTGAAGAGGAGTCTCTGGAGGAGGGAATGAGGATGAAGGGATGAGGATGAAGAGATGAGGGTGAAGAGATGAGGGAAGGAGGAATGGAAAGAGGATGAAGAGATGAGGGTGAAGAGATGAATGTAGGGATGAGGGAAGGAGGAATGGAAGGAGGATGAAAGGATGATGATTGGGATGAGGGAAGGAGGATGAAGGGATGAAGGGAAGTGGGAAGATAAGAAGAAGGGATGAGGGAGGAGGATGAAGGGATGAGAGATAAAAAGATGGATGAAGAGATGAGGGAAGGTTGATGAAGAGATGAGGCAAGGTTTATGAAGAGATGAGGGAAGGTTTATGAAGGGATGAGGATGAAGAGATGAGGGAAGAGAAGATGAGGGGAAGAGGGATGAAGAGATGAGGGTAGGGATGAGGCAAGGTTTATGAAGAGATGAGGGAAGGTTTATGAAGGGATGAGGATGAAGAGATGAGGGAAGAGAAGATGAGGGGAAGAGGGATGAAGAGATGAGGGTAGGGATGAGAGAAGGAGGATGAAGAGATGAGGGAAGGTTGATGAAGGGATGAGGATGAAGAGATGAGGGAAGAGAAGATGAGTGGAATAGAGATAAAGAGATGAGGGTAGGGATGAGGGAAGGAGGATGAAGAGATGAGGGAAGAGAAGATGAGGGGAAGAGGAATGAAGAGATGAGGGTTGAGATGATGGAAGGATGATGAAGGGATGAGAGATGAAAAGATGGATGTAGGGTTGAAGGAAGGAGGATAAAGGGATGAAGGGGAGAAGGAAGGATGGAATGTGGATTGAGTCTCTTTTTTTTACTCTCTCCAGGAAAGGTAAAGGGTGGATTGGAGACACCGAGACAAGTGGAGTGTGATTGGTTGATCGGTCCCATGTGGGCTTGTGATTAGGGGGCGTGGCTGACGTGAGAAACTCCACACACCTCAAACTGGAGCATTGAGACATACAACAAAAATAAAAGACTAACTTCGATTAAAAAAAACACCTTTTAAGATAATTTGTGCAAACATCCCTTGACACCGAGTCATGTGACCGAGGCCCTTACACAAACACCACAGTTTACTCGTTACTCTTTTCTGCTGAGGCTGTTCTATAGAACCGGAGACGCCGTGTTTCCCCTCCGCCTCACACAGAACTATTTAAAACCATTATGGATTCTATGATCATGAGAATGGGAGCTCAGGTTTGTGTCGTAAGGTTAATGACAGGAGCGGGTTAATGACCACCCCCTCTCGAGAGACTTCTGACATTAGGATCTAGACATGTAAATCTAAACGTGTTCCCTTCTCTCTCTCGCCGCTCTACAAGCCGCTGCCGCTGCCCTCCACGTCGTCCACCACCAGCGAGCGCTTACGCAGCACGGAGTTCCCCTTCCTGCCGCCCCTGGCCTGCAGTGGCAGCTTGGTCTGGCAGGGGGCGCGGTACTGGGGCAGGCCCGTCTTGGTGGTGTCCAGCTCCTCGGGGTCGTCCCGCTGAGCCCTGAGGGCGGCGATCACGTCCTTGTCTGAGGGGCTGAGGGTCAGGCAGCCGCAGGGGCGCCCGCCGTCCCCCTCCGTCCCCACGTCTCCGGCCTCTCCCACGTCCTCTGGGTCGTCCTCCACCGCCATGAAGGCGTCTCCCCACAGGCTCTCACACAGGTCCCTGCCGTGCTGGTACATCTGCACACACACATGCAACATGTTGTGAGCTTTATGAAGAATGATCCTGTGAAATCACAGTTTCTTTACTCAAGCAGAAGTACAGGGACACGAGGATTGAACCGCTGATATTTATGGTTAGTGAACGACCCGCTTCTCCCCCTGAGCCACTCACACCCCCACGTCGTAGACCTGTAAAGTCACAGACCTCATGCTGAGTGACTTTACCTTAAAGTGGCAAAGACAGGAGTTCTACGAGTTCTTAAAATGACTCCTCATATTTGATCGGTGCAATTTTCACCACTGCTTCTTGCATCGTCCAGTAAATTAGCAGCATTTGTCACATTGTTGTTGTTTGGCCTCTTTCTGCTTGTGAACATCCATTGAATAAGTGGTTTTGGCCTCTCAGGGCAACTTTTGTCCGCCTCTCTCTCTCTCTCTCTCTCTCGCTCGCCGCACCTCGTCTCCAGCGACCTTGAGAGCAAAGTAAAAGAGAAACGACCTTGAAACGTTCCCGCTGGCATCTGAAAGATTTCATCTCTCGAGGCACAATGGCGATTCTGTCGAGCTTCACAGATCCAAACCGATGGGAAAGGTCGACTCCCGGGAACCTTTTGTGTTACTGTCGGACGGGAAAAGTCGTTTTCACTTTGAGGGAGAAACTTCAATTAGTGCTGAGATCAGCTCGGTGGAAATAAAACGTCCACTTCTCTCTAATAAGACACCGTGAGGATTATTGCATCACGCTGCAGAAACACGACACAATTCCACGTTTAAGCCGTTTAACTGTGAAGAGCCTGGACTCTGAGGGGAATGCTAATTGGTGAAGTTTCGGGGGGGGGGACACACACACACTGTGCTTTTCTGGTTTTAAGCCTCATTCTGTCTCTGTGGTGTCTGTCTCCGTCATTAGGACGTTCTGCAAAGCTCCTACTTTAGCTCACTTTGTCAAAAGACCTCCACTGTACCCCCCCCCCCGTCCCCACCACCACACACACACACACACTGTATTCTGAGTCCCTCGTGCTTATTGCCGCACTTGCTGTTTGTGTATCGCTCTTAGTTTCTCTCTATCGCTCGCCCCCCCCACCAGTACGTCTGCTCCCTCTCATCCTCCCTGTCTGTCAGGAGGGTGTGTGTGTGTGGGGGGGGGGTGGGGGGGGATTAAAGCCTGAGTCACACAGGGAGCTCAGAGAAGAAGAAGCTGTAATATATTTACAGGCTTGGAAGGACAAAGAGGATGAGTGCAATTTCTCTTCACTACACACACACACACCGTCTGTCTGGAGCTCAGGTCTTATCACAGACACACACGCACATGCACGCACGTACACACACACACAGACACACACACACACACTCTCACACACACACACACACACACACACAAACAACAAACTTGTTTTTTGTCTCTTAAGACTACTCCCCATAATGGGACTGTGTAAACAGATTTACGTCCTCAAAACATGAGGAAAACCTGGACCACATGCACGTACGCACTTACACAAACACACACAGACACACACACACACACTTTGCCCCCCCGGCAGACAGTATTTGCTGCCAGAGCTAATTCAGTACAACAACAAGTGTCATTAGACGACATGGTGTGATGGATAATTGTGATGGAGAAAATTTCCTGGGGCGGAGTTCTCGTCTCATCCAGTCCTGCCCCCCCCCCCCCATGGTAATATGACATCACACCTGGTGGACAGAGGGACGCCGAGAATAGGAGGTCGAGATAAACACTTTAATCTGCAACAGCTTAGAGCAACGATCTGCTCTCTTGGCCAAGGGTCAACTATTTTTAAACAAATGAAGAAAGTAAAGAAATATCTCAATGATTTGAGAAGTATGTTAGTAACTGCTTTATTTTATTATTTTATTCCTCTTGGTATTTCTGTATCATTGTGTTTATTCTATTGTTGTATTTATCTGTATCATTAAGCACCTGTCTGATTTGAAGCCTGTAAACATAAACTACTAATGATTATTTACTTTATTTTGTCTCATTATATATTTACAGCATCATATACCTCAAAGGAAATATTTGTGAGCCTCTTACTCTATGTACTTCTTCCCTTTTAACAACTGATATGCACCCGGTACATAATACCAGTAATACCAGTAATATACCAGTACGTAATACCTGGTAAAAAATATATGTACAATGTAAGTGTTGCCCTGTAATTGGCACCGACATTGTGTGACCACTTCACCTTCTTGTGACCATTAACGAGTGTTTCTGAAGCCGTGTGTGTGTCGGTGCCAGCGCCTGGCACACATACACATACACACACACACACACACACACACACACACACACACACACGGTTCCTCTTTGCAGATTCAACCTCATTCCCACAAAACCAGCAGCAGAACGAGTGGAACGCCGAGAGAAATCAGACCTTGGCTCACAAATAATGTTACCAGCGAGTACAAAGAGAGGGAGAGAGACGTGGAGTGCCAGAGGGATTTTCGCATGCTGTGTGTGTGTTTGTGTGGTTGTGTGTGTGTGTGTGTGTGTATGTGTGTGTGTGTGTCTCTAAATATATTCACTTGTTTCTATGCAAATTGATATCTACTGCAGTCAGCATTTACAAACCCTTTCTGCATCTCGGTTTATTTATTCCACACGCATACACCTCAATTTGTTTCTATCCATCTATCACTCTTCCTTTTCATTTCTTTCACCTCTTATGAATCTCTTTTACTCTTCTTTTATTCCTCTGTATGAAATGTGCTTCACAAATCAAACAGCTCTGCCTCTCAGGTGAACCCACCGAGGATTCTGCAGCGGTTTGATGAGGATTATTTCTTCTAAATCACAGAGAAACTCAGCAGTTAATGATTTGAAAGCAAAGCCTCAAACGTAATCTTTGAATTCACAGTCCATGTGTCTGTTCATGTGTCCTGTGCAGCTCGTCTCAGCCGTGTTGAGCCACCGTGAAATCTCCCATCTCTGCCGGCTGAGAAACAAAATGAAGCTTTACTGCCGTGACCTCCAAAAAGAGGCAGGCGCTTGTTTGCAGCCGCTCAGAGAGGAGATATATAAATATATATATTTATATATTTATATATGCTGGACGTGCTGTGATTCATTTGTTTGTATTCTGGAGACGTTTGAAATGCTCAGTTTGAAAACATCTTGTTTTGTGCCATTAGTGTCTCTGCATTCGTACAAATGCACATTGGAGATAGATAGATAGAGAGATGGAGAGATGGATAAACTGATAGATAGATAGATAGAGAGAGAGATAGATAGATAGATAGATAGATAGATAGATAGATAGATAGATAGATAGATATATAGATAGATAGATAGATAGATAGATAGATAGATAGATTGATTGATTGATAGATAGATAGATAGATAGATAGATAGATAGATAGATAGATAGATAGATAGATAGATAGATAGATAGATAGATAGATAGATAGATAGATAGATAGATGGATAGATAGATAGATAGATATATAGATGGATAGATGGATGGATTTGGGGCTCAGCTGTTCCTCGGCCACTCTGTCTCTTTTTAAATCACACAGCTGATTCCTGTCCACTGATGCAGGACCGACTCTTTTCATGCTTCAGCCTCAGCTCTGCTGTTAACCCTTCGCTCACCTCAGCCTCTCTAGACCAGCGACACTCGGACTCTACAGGGACACGGTGTCCGACCTCGTGGATGAAACACGCAGCTCAGGGGACGAGCTCAGTTGATTGGACTCAAAGCTCCTGTGAAGCTCTTTTCAGTGTAAAGTGAAGAAGTGATGAGGAGGAAGATCACAGCTGCCCCGGCCTACCTGCTGATACTGGACACAGGATCCAGTGCAGTTCTGTCCCCGGGGGTCTCTGGCCCAGTTACGAGCGCAGGTCATGTCCATCCTGCAGGCGTCAAACCTGAAGAGAAGCAGTGATGGTTCTTCAGTCAGTCAATGATGTGAAAACACAAATTACAACGACTGCAGTCTGATCTTAAACAGTTGAGACATCGTTGTCATTAGAGTAAAACAACAATGTTTGTTTTGTAGAAATTTCGCGGCAGATGAACCAGGTAGGATGAACGCAAAGTTTACAAATATCTCTCTGCATCATCGACTGTTTATTAAAAAGCTCTGAACAACAAACAATAAAAACTAATTTCTGATCTAAACTCTGGATCAAATCAAAGAAACCTAATATCATAATAAATGTGTATTATTCACAATATGGGAAATGATAGAGATAGAGATGGAACATGTCTGTCTGTGTTGAACTGGTCTTCTTATCATCCCAGCACCACGAGCACTAACTCAACTGGTTGTCGAATCCCATCGTGTCGACCATCGTTACACATATTTGTTGCCTCCTTCATCAGAAACGACTCTGGACTAAGGTTGATGAATGCAGCCTTGGTTTTTATCTCGGTCGTACAGTTTTATGCTGTTTATTGGACACTCGGTCTCAGGATGAGACTGTGGACACAGAGACTCTGCGTCCTTACGGCCGGAGGGGGACACATGTAGTGATTGTGATTTAGGTTTGCTCTGCGGAGCGGTCGACAGCCTCACCAATCACGGCAGAAGCTGTGGCAGAGCGGCACGGCCTGGATGTACGAGCGGCGGTGGGGGTGAGGCCAGCGGGCGGCGTCGGGGGAGCAGCGGTAAAAGCAGGACACGCGCTTCAGGAAACCTTCACACCTGAGGAGAGAGAGAGAGAGAGATAGAGAGAGAGAGAGAGAGAGAGAGAGAGGAGGACGATCAGAGCTCAGGTGAAGAACAACACCTGAGAGAAGAGTCACAGCCACAGACCGCTAATCCATCGAGTGTAAATAAAGATGGCCGACATGACGTCTCCCCAAAAGTGAAGCCAGCTGCAGAACAGGTCATAAACCTCCCACCTCCATGTTAGCAGATGGGACATGGACCAAACTTAAAGGTCAAACAAAAGATGGTTTCTGTCCTTTTAGGTAATTCATATCACAATTTATTTCTAAGTTTGTTTTTAACTAGTTATTCCTCCGCTATAAAAATGGGGTGAAACATCATGATTGACAGCTGAGACCCACTCCTAATTGGTCCAGCCTATATATAGATGGGACCTTGCCATCGAGGCTCCACCCCCCATTACTGCAGCTCAGACTCTGTATCCAGGATATCTTTGATCCATCTCTGGATAGTGGGACGAGTTGTCCTTCTTTATATACAGTATTCACAAATCTAGAATATATATAACGTTAGCAATATCATCATTTTTGGTCCCTGCCAACTAAAGTCATCACTTTGTTTATGATTCAATCACAAACTTTCTTTTCTTGGGGTTCAGTGCTATGCAGGAATAACTAAAGAGCAATGAGAGTTAAACAAGAACAGAGACAAATGAACGACTGTACATTTATGAAATTGAAATTGTACCAGTATACATTATAGATGCTTGGAGGTGAACATGTGTGAGTCTGGATCCACAGAGGGAGACTTACTCGGAGCTCAGGGGCCCGCACTTGTCCCAGGGTTGGTTCTCGTTGCTGGCGGAGGGGACGTGGGAGACGTCCTGGATGTTGTCCTCCGTGCAGCAGCTGTCTGTCGGCAGCGAGGACAGAGGACACCTTTCAACCAGCTCTGACTCAGCACTTTTGTGTGTCGGTTTCACATGCAGCATCACTTACTGTCGGCGTACAGGGCACAGTCCCTCAGGTGGGGCTCCGGGCCCGGGGACGCCTTGTGTTTGCCGTCTTGAAGACACAACCCCTCGGAGTGGGCTCCGCCAATCAGCACGGCCGCCAGGTACACACAGACCAACAACTGAGGGCGGGAGGTGACGTCCATCTCTGCAGAGTCTGGGGACGAGTTCAGCACGTTGGACAGCGGCACACACAATACAGACACACAATACAGACACACTACTGTGATATAATGTGATGAATAACAACCAGCCCCTATAGACACACACAGACACTCAAACACTGACACACAATCTAATGTGATAATGTGAAGAATAAGAATCAGCCCCTATAGACACACACATACTCTCTCACAAACACACACACACACACACACACAAACACACAATCTAATGTGATATAATGTGATGAATAAGTATCGGCCCCTATAGACACACTCACACACACACACACACACACACACAATCTAATGTGATAATTTGATGAATAAGAACCAGCTCCTATAGACACACACACACACACACACACTCACAGACACACAATATAATGTGATAATGTGATGTATAAGAATCAGCCCCTGTAGACACACACACACACACAAACACTAACAGACGCACAAACTTATGGGATAATGTGATGAATAAGAATCAGCCCCTATAGACACACAAACAGACACACACACACATACCTACACACATACACACAATCTAATTGGAAAATGTAATGAATAAGAACCAGCCCCTATAGAAACACACACACACACACACACACACACACACACACACACAAACACACACAGGGACACACTCACACACAGACACACACTCTAATGTGATAATGTGATGAATAAGAATCATCCCTTATAGACTCACACAAACAGACACACACATATAGACACACTATCTAATGTGTTAATGTGATGAATGAGAATCAGCCCCTATAGACCCCCCCCCAGCCTCCTGTCATCAGCCGGTCACAGACGGGTACAGACGGTCAGTCGTCCGGCTCAGCGGCTCACCCCCCCTGCGGGCGGTGCCCTCGCAGACGGGCTGAGTCTAATCACTCTGGACTGAGGCACGGAGCGGAGGTGGACGACGTGCGTCGGTGTTTAATCTGACGGGCGACGCTCTGATCTGCGGGACTCGACCGTGTGGCCCCGGGCCGGTGCCAGCGAGGATCTTACACAACGAGCCGGGTGGACACACATCGAACAACTCCGACGCATGAGTTCACTCCCACTTTGAAACGTTTGTATTAACAAGAAACAACACAAAAGAGACACAACTTGGTTTCACTTTAATACAATCATGTGGCCTACAAAATAAATGCAAGGCCACTGGTGAACCCATGGACATGAATCACCTCCTCCAGGTTAGCAGAGAGGACATGGAACACGTCTAGTACATATATAAATGCATGTTAAAGTGTTTATTTATATGATAAGTTTGCTTTTAGTTTGTTATTTGATGCTTTAAAGCTCGTGATTGGTCGAGAGCTTGTTTCAGGCAGAACCTCGTTACCAACGCTCCATCGCTGATTAACTTGAAAAGGTTTTAACAACAATATTTTACTTTAATATTATTATTCAGACTATGAAAAGGAATGTGAGGACACTGGTCAGACATCAAAACTCATTGCAGCTTAATTCTTAATTCACAAAACATATAATTCACAACATGTTAGAAATAAAATGCAACTTAACCAAGAATACAGTAAAGGATAATACCTGCTCTGGTAATATCTCATTAAATCCAAACTCTGACCTGAAAAGAATCAAGATCCAAATGGAATCTGAGTTTTAGACCTTGAGAAATACTTTAGATTCTTAGTTTGTTGTTCATGGTCCAGTGATTTTAAAATCAGAATTAAATCATCTCAGTCATTTCCACTGATGACAAAGAAAAGCAGCTCATCTGTCTACAAACAGATAAAAAACACACAATGTCTGTCATCCCTGAGTTTACCGTCATTTCAAATGAATCTTTACAAATGTCACACACGCGTCCTCACACCCCCCCCCCCCCCCCCTCTGGTGTGAGGCTGTCACTCAGAACAATCAGCTGCTTCCTGTCGTCTCTCTGAGCAGCCGACATGGAACCACCAGTGTTTGTATTTACCTGTCGCTGCAGAAGAAGATGCTCCGTCCTGATCTGTCTCCTCTTTGGTGAGTGACTGTTTTCCTCTCGGCGTGTTGCTGTGAATGCTCCAGTCTCCTCCTCTCTCTCTCTCTCTCTCTCTCTCCCACCCTCCCTTCCCCTCTCTCTCTCTCTCTCTCTCTATGTGTGTGTGTGTGTGTGCTGGCTGTGATCTCTGCTGCCCGGGGGCCGCTGCTCACTACTTTGTCACCAGTTTATCTGAAGGACATTTCACTCCCCACCATCGGGAAACTCAGCCCTCCCTCTACCCCATGCTGGGAAGTCCTCTCCCTCTCTCACCCTCCCTCCCTCCCTCCCTCTTTTGCACACACACACACACACACACACACACAGAGAGGCCGGTCTCCCTCCTTGTTAATCTCCCAATGAGATGTTTACCAAATCCTCCTTGGTGACAGCCCCCCCCCCCCCTTCCTCCAGTCCTGAGCGCTAATAACACGCCGCCGACAGAAACACGGAGAAAACACGTTGAGTACATTTCAAGGCCTCGACTCCAAGATCTCATGAGGGATGTGTTGCCCTTGATTGGAGAGGCTGGTTCACCGGGTGGTGCTGAGTCACACCTGTCCTCCCCCGGCCCTCTCTCTCTCTCTCTCTCTCTCTCTCTCTCTCTCTCTCTCACTGAGGTCAGGGCTTTTTGCAGACGACAGGGTCAGAGCAGGAAATAGCTGAGATATAATATTGCTGAGGAAACACATCTCTGTGGAACACCCCCCCCCCCGGGGCTGCTGCTCGGTGCACAACCCGAGTTTTAGAGACACAGTGTTAACTTGTCACCTGTGTGCAGAGACGACACAGGGGTCATACGTGCTCTGTGGCCATTGATGCTATCAAAAGGTGTGAAACCCTAAAAGCATGTGATCCATTCTTTCCCCCGTGAAACTCTGCTCCAGGTTGAATGGACACGTGAGAGTGAGTCAGTGTGTTTTTCCACCATATGTGTATTATTGCACACACAAGCTTTTAATCTCACCTCCTCTCGGACCCGGTGCGCCAACCTAATCCCCGGCTGGGTGCGTCTGTCTCTCTCTCTCTCTCTCTCTCTCGCTCTCTCAAGGCGCTTGGCAGCAGAGGGACAGATGGAGAGCGTCTTGTGGCCTAGATACGTTTGCCTAAAACCAGGCCTGTGAAACTGGTGACCTGCCGTAGACGTGATTGGTTGTGGCGATGGACAAGTTCGTGCAGGGCCAGGAAAAGGACCAGACATGTTGGCCGTGCATCACATAAACACGCTGACTGAGTCCGTTGGAAAATGGCCCCTCGGTGCAGATCGGGAGGAAATGAGGGCCACCCAGGGGTTTCATAACCGCAGAGGGTCGACACCACAGAGCACTTTATTTCTGGGGGTGAGAGCGGAGGAGCGAGAGGCAGACGAGCAGCTCTCCTCCTGGTAATTAGAGGAGGAATAACGATAGCCTTTGTGCCGGAGCTATTCAGGGAGCAGAGAGCGGGAGGACTCTGTGTACCCTTGTTGTCGTTCTCATTTAACAGGGCTGGGTCACTGCCTGCGTTCTGGGCCCTACAGCCGGGCCCTCGGCTGGCAAACACCGTCACCCATCCCTGTCCACTCACTAAATGACAAACATTCATTTCCGCCATTTAGAGCTCCTTTGAATTGTGCCACTGACCTATTTCACCGGGATGGCAGAGTCGGCGTTGCATGAAGTTTGGGAATAATAATAATAAACATGAAATGATTAAAAGAAATAATAGTTGAAGTGTTTAAAAAGCTGATTAAACACTGGAGCTCAGAAGAGCAGATTATTCTCTGATGTTGAAAGACACAGGATCTCGTAAATTTAAAAAATGTGAAACAGAAATGTGCTCTGGATCTGCACTAAAATGAAATGGGTTCTTTTGTGACTCATATCACATCTTCTTACCCAGTTTTGTGGAAATCTGATTTGTTGTTTTTGTGTAATCTTGTTCACAAACACACAAACTACCAACAAACAGGCAGGGGGTGAAAAAGTAACCTACCTGGGGGAGGTGATTAACATACTTCACTAAGCTGATGTATGTATGATGTATGTATGTTGAGATGGAAATGAAATCAAAACCTTAATGATAATATTTAAGTTTCTTCTGGATAAAAACAAAATGGAGTAAACAAATGATCCACTTTGGTTTAATAAACAGTGTTAAATAAGAACATATCAGGACGATGTTTATGTTTATGGCACAAAAACGTTTGTGAATCACTGTTGTGGATATTTCATTTAGTTGTGTATTTAATGCTTTGTTTGCTGTTGGTAAAATGATTCTGGATTGTGTCTCTGTCAGCTGCAGTTTATCTCAACTCACAACATCTTCTCTCTACAAAAGGTCAAATCCAGTGACCTTTGAGTCGACAAAAATGTCACTGGTCAAATACCACATTTTTGCTGTTACTAATGATGGGTTTTTTGCTGGAAGAAAGTTCCAAATGTCACCAGAAGTCTGAGGTTGCTGGTTGGATAAGAATGTACAAAATACCTTGATTACATTTTTCTTATTTCTGTTATTTCTTCATCATTTTGTCCAAATGCTTTGTTGAGGTTGGTAAACAACAAACAAATACAAATCACTTGAAGTTATTCATTTATAAAATACAATCATCTCACAGACATTCAAACAATCATATTTAAAACACACACACATCAACTCTTTAAAATAATATCTGTTTCATCTCCATTCAGCCTGAAGCATGATGAAGAGTTTGTGTTTCATAACGTCTCTTCTTCTCTGAGCCCGTGGTTTGCTGTTGTCCCAGTTCTCCACCCTGTGGCCACATGGCAGCACTACACGTCTTTTTCATTATTAATACCTCATGGTCAGGACTCCAGTTCAGTGCAGGAACCAGATTATATCACTTTTATTCTGTGGGATTTTCTTTCACAACAAACCTCCTCTGCAAACCTCCTCTGCATGTGAGCCTCTGCTTCCTCCTCCACCTGCTGCTTCACCTCCTGGACGTGCTGATGTCAGAGTTCCTCTCAGGATGGACTGTGACTTTGTGGAGGCTCAGAACAGCTGCTCGCCCTTTTCCTCTTTATCTGGTCGGCTCTGTTCGCTCGCGTCAAATCCCCGGAGTCGGCCGGGTGCCAGAGAACGTCAACAACACCTGTGAGAGGCAGGAGGCAGAAAGGAGGAGGCCTCAGGTCTGCAGGAGTCCAGGTACCAGTCAAATATAGAAGGAGTCAGTATGACCTCAGCTGCATTTCAGGACCAAGGTCAGCAGCACCAACAACAAACTACTGACACATGAACAAAACCATCAAACTCTTATTATTAAAGCCTTATATTTTCCACTTCCTGTCTCTAAACCCAGTTTGGATGCTTGAATTCTCTCTATAGAGATTCTTTTAAATTGAGATATGAAAAATGAGTTGCTCTTATCACTGAATGAGTCGTTATTCTCTTGAACTATGTCCGGCTCCTCCTAAATACCCAGACTGCACTCTGTTTGCCTCCCTGTGTCCAGGTCCCAGCTGATAGGACCCAAAGCTCAACTGGTGAACAGGTGTTTAATAAGAAACCAGTGCAAGGAAACCAGTTACATTTATAAATGAAACTAAACACACACGTAAACAGACAACCTGACAAAAGCAAAGGGAGACAAACACATGCAGAGATAATTGAAACAGGAAGTAAATCAAGGGACACACACAAAGAAAGAAGTTTCAAAATAAAACAGGATAGGGAGGCTGCAAACAACTAAACACAACAGAAATCCAAGCATGAGAAAAACAAGGGAAAGGTCAATTATATAAAAAGCTCATACAACAAAAACTCTTAAGTCTATAGCTGCAAAACCAAAACCGCACAACACATGCAAACACAAGAAGTTCCATCCACTGACGAGCAGCTGACTTCAATAACAACACAAAGCACTGAGCTACAGCAGGTTCATTATATTTGCATGTGTTGTGATATTTTTGCATGTGTCATCACAGTGATGAAGATGTGTTTGCATGGGTTTTTCTCCATGTGCAGTGCGTTGAGATATAATAATAAATAATTATATGATTCTCACATGATTCTCCTGAGCTCCTCTCACATTAGATCCTGTCTCTTTGCTTCTGGGATGGAGGCCGTTGTCTGTCGCAGCTCATTTCCTCTGCTCTCGTAAGAAGGTGGAATAAAACCCCAGCGGCCGGCCTTAGAGAGGACGAGCCTGTGACTCACGATCACTCTGACATGTTGACTGTAATCAGGGGACGTGGAGACACAAGCCAGAGACAGATCTGGACGTCTGAGCCGTGAGGCTGCAGCTCCGGGCAGATTCATCACAGGCCTCCGGACAGATTCATGTTTGCGTCACAAGCAGCTGCAGATGGATGAAGGAGGAAGGTCCAGACGAGCAGGTGTGTCTGTCCCATAACTCTGCTCCTGAGCTGACACGTGAGACAGCGGATCGATGGAGGACGACGGTGGACCAAAGAAGACAAAAGACCCACATATAACAAACTGAGCTATTTTTTCCTGCACACGTCAGAGGAGGTTCATCAATCTGAGCTCAGAGCTGCAGATCTGAGCTGCTTCTCACCTCAGAGGTTATGATTCCATTGGTGCTAAAATAAATAAATATAATAAAAATGTATATTAATCTTGATTAGTTACGATGAGTTTGTGCAAATCTGTGCGTCTCCAAAGGAAACTCAGGAGTGTGAGACTAAGGTGAAGGTGCAGGTTTGTGTGTGTCTGTGGTGGGGTCATTGTGTAGCTGTTGTGTAGACGAGGATGTTTTGCCAATGCTGCTTTGAATCTTGACCCAAATAACCAGTTCAACCAGTACAACGCAGCAGATGATTAAAAACTGACTCTTTTTGTTTTTTACTCTGATGAAACATTTGTTCTTCTCTCTGTGTCTCCTTGTTGCTTCAGTACAATAATGAATAATTCATCAAAGTTATTCTGTCCCCAGTTTATCTTCCTCTTCCTCTTCCTCTGCAGATCAGCTGATTGGGTACTGAAGGACACAGCTGAAGCCCCCCCCCCCCCCCACTGGAAACATTTGCATCAATTAAACCTCTGCATCTAATTCAGATGTTTCAATATGAACATGTAGCACTGAGCACAGAAACGTGGAGGAGTAGAAAGTGCAGAGTTTTGCTGATGCGGTGGAAAGTAGCTGAGAATAAATCTACTTACGTAAAATACAGATACATGAAAAAAGTACCTGTGATGACGTAAACATGTATTTTTTTCAAAATGTGTCAAAGGTCAAGTTCACAGCATCATTTAGCTCAACATGTACAATTTAAATTCTATTAATAAAAATCCAGTTAATGATATTGGCTCTGATTATTCACACTTTATGACTTTGGATGTGTTGACCACGTGTGACAGTGTTTTGTTGACATGTGTTGTTGTCTGTCTGTCAATGTGCATTTGTTCATCTGTATTTGTAGCAATCCTCTTACTCCGTCCATAGTGTGTGTCCCAGTGTGTGTCCACAGTGTGTGTCCCAGTGTGTGTCTCAGTGTGTGAGGAGGCTGAAGGACGTCCTGCGGAGCCGCGGCCGCTCGCCTGCCAGCGGGACAGGACCTGTTTTTAGAGCCGGGCATGGGCGGCCATCGTGATTACCTCTAATGCTTCAGTCTGGCCGTCTGATCGGTGACGTCCGGCTGGGGGCGAGTGTAAGTGGACACCGGGACACGAGGACAGTGGACAGGAATAGAAAGAGAGAGAGAGACAGAGGTAAACAGGAAGGAGAAATGTTTTAGGTTCAGAATAACAGTAACATTTCATTATATGTAGCTCCCTGAAGATCTGTGTTTAGATATTAATTTAACATCATATGTTCATTCATACTTTGATTTAGATTTAACACTTAGATTTGACATTTAACATTTAAAATCAACATGTGAAGTTTAGATTTAACATGTAGATTTAGATTTACCATTTAAAATCAACATGTGAAGTTTAGATTTAACATGTAGATTTAGATTTACCATTTAAAATCAACATGTGAAGTTTAGATTTAACATTTAGATTTAACATTTAAAATCAACATGTGAAGTTTAGATTTAACACTTAGATTTGACATTTAACATTTTAAATCAACATGTGAAGTTTAGATTTAACATTTAGATTTAGATTTAGATTTAGATTTAGATTTAACATTTATCATTTGATATTTAACATTTAAAACCAACATGTGAAGTTTAGATTTATATTTAACATTTATCATTTGAAATTTGACATTTAACAACCAGGTTTTACATTTTATATTGAGATTTTACATTTAAAATTTAGATTTGACTCTGAATCTAAACTCTCAATATATATTTTGTGAGAAATATGTTACTGTAATTTTAATTCTGCGCATAGAATCTACTTAAAGAAAAGCAAACAGAAAAATAATCTTTCCCCTCGTCTCTTTTTTCTTTTAGATTGGTGAAAGGAAACAGAAACTCCAGACCTCAGACCTCAGACCCTCTTCTCCTGGGCCGAGTCGTGTG